>NC_067242.1:3540000-3625000 GCF_019924925.1 Ctenopharyngodon idella | reverse complement strand
TTCTCCAGCTTTGTTGTTGTTGAGCAACTGAAGCATGAGCTGTTAAAGCACCACCCTCTTTTGGAAAGCAGCTCATTTGCATTTAAAGGGACACACACAAAAACGGCGTATTTTTTCTCACACCCAAATAGGGGCAAATTTGACAAGCTATAATAAATGATCTGTGGGGTATTTTGAACTGAAACTTCACAGACACATTCTGGGAACACTAGAGACTTATATTACATCTTGTGAAAAGAGGGATAATAGGTCCCCTTTAAAGAGCTGCAAATAGGTATTTATTATTTCAATTTCGTAATGAATGTGACAGAGTTAAAAAGCGGAGACTTTGGATCATATCAAAAGTAACCACAAAGCTTATTGTGATTACTGGGATTGCAACCACACTGCAAATAATATTTGATTAAATTTTGTTCATGCAGCGACTGGAAACAGCAAAGACTAAAAGATCAATTCTTGAGATTTAAGAATCCATATCAAATTCGAGAAATCAATATTGAAAACCCAGTCCTACTGTAGTATGCCCAGGAATGTCAACAGTCAAAAAGTTCTTCATCGTAGTTTTACAGGAATTCGGACACAGCTATAGAGACATTATATAATTGAGTTCAAGAATAATGATTTCCAAACAACCTAAGGTTTTCCCAGGACACAAAGTGCTGCACATAAATACCCATGTTTGCATCTGGATTAAAGGAAACTGTGGTGTGGTTATCTTATGCCCTCAGTGCTTTGGCTATTGCAGAGAACCTATAAATTTGCTGAAGGGTTATATTACTGCGACCACAAGACGATCAGTATGGAATGTTCGGAAAGAGGCGGAATTCACTTATTTCTGCCAGCTTAGGGTCTACTACCATCGCAGCCGCGACCCATCATCCCTTCAGCCCACAGATAAGACATATGCATCCGATAAATTCCTACCAGCAACTCTGAATCTGATGTACATGAAGAAATACTGCACAAAATCCAACACAGTCATCGAGCAGAGCCTGGACGACTTCTCCTGAAATTGGAAGCAATTAAAAACGTATGATGGGTAAGAAAAAAAAAGTTCCAAGAAAGAATGTACTTGAACCACAACAGACGATCACAAACAATCGGATTATTGGAACCATTTATGGAAACCACATCCTTCGTTCAAGCTGGTATCATTCAGGGGACGAGCGTTCTGACTTGTTAGCTCTGCACAAAGGTTTTGCGGTATCATGTCAAAAACAAGAGTTGGACGTGTTGTGGATCTTCTGAATGATCTTTTCAGAAATCTAATGGGACAAGATGACCAACTTAAAATACAGCTCTTCACAAGGCCAGTGCAGGACAACAGATTTAACTCAGATGCCTGATTTTGAACCCTCTATTCATTTGCTAGGTTTATACAGAGTCCAAGGCTCTGTTCCAAAACACAGCGGCCAACGTAGGCAGCATTTTAAGGCCTTCTAAAATGCCTTATGTTGGCCAAAATTTAAAGCTGCACTGCATGTATTCTTTGTGACAAGCTCAGTAAAAAATGGTGATTAAAACTGATGCAATACCGATGTGTATAGATAAAAAGTTCAATCTAATTAAAATTGATTATTTTACCCAATTTTATTGTGTTATGTATTGTCATTTTATGCATATTAAAAAGCATATAGTTAGCTTAGCACCATGCTAATGTCAACCCAGGAGATCAAGTTAATCAGCCCCTGTCGGTAGATGACTTAACTAAATTTTGATCCTAAAAAGCATCTATTTCTATTGACCACCATTCAAAATAACTGGTATTCTGGCATTTTTTCCCCACATACACCACCGTTCAAAAGTTTGGGGTCAGTAAGAATTTATTTTTTTTTTATTTTTTTTTTTTAAATGCACCAAGGACCCATAAAAATGGTCAAAAGTGATAGTGGAGAAATTTATAATGTTACAAAAGATTTCTTTTTCAAATAAATGCTGTTCTTTCCATTTATCAAATAACCCTGAAAAAAGTATCATGGTTTCTACAAAAATATGAAGCAGCACAACTGTTTTCAACACTGATAATCAGAAATGTTTCTTGAGCAGCAAATAAACATATTAGAATGATTTCTGAAGGATCATGTGACACTGAAGACTGGAGTAATGAAGCTCAAAATTCAGCTTTGATCAGAGAAATAAATTACAGTTTACAATATATTCACATAGAAAACAGTTATTTTAAATTGTAATATTTCACTATATCATTTTACTCTATTTTTGATTAAATAAATGCAGCCTTGGTGAGCATAAGAGGCTCCTTTCAAAAACGTTAAGAAAACTTTTGAATGGTAATGAAAATGAAAAGTTGGTAGTGTATTTTATATTATAAAATACAATTTTTTTTATTTATTTATTTATTTTTAACCAGAGCCTTTTTCTTTTTGTGGGTCTTACAGTATTCCCTGTCAGCTGCCTTCAACACCATGGCTAAGGATAGTTGCTAATGAATTTCCTGCATTTTGAGAGTGATTAGTCACAGGGCAATTACAGCGCAGCATGAGCAAAGACAGCACATTTCCGGCATTCTTCCGGCATGTCCTGCATCACCCGAGTGAGCACATTTAAGAACGGATATCCTCCCTGCACCAAACAAAGCCTGTTGCAGTTTGTTTCATTACCATATTTGATGATATTGAAAGATTAGGGGCCAGATTTTAACACGATCGATGCGGGTTCGCTGCCTTTTGCCGAGCTCGCTCTTCTCCATTTTCCCATCACATATCAGATCAGAAAGGCATTTATTTTCAATTAAAACAAAACAAACAAAAAAAAGTTCTAAAAGTGGACATAAAATTCCTAGTGTTTAATAGTATTAAAAGTATTTGTTGGGTAGGGTTGGGGGAAGGTGTAGGGAGGGTTTTTATTCTCCCAATAAGGCAATCCATTTAATAATTTGAATAAATATAATCATTTACACAAAAAAACTGAGGTGCAAATAGTATCTGCCAATATAAAGTAGCCTACAGATAGCATCTAATTACTATTTATACTTATTGCAAAGAACTGCTACTTTTACATGGTGTAAATAGAATATGTCACTATTTTCACTTAGTGTAAATAGCATCTATCACTAAGAAAATGTGCTATTTTCACAGTGTAAATAGCATCTAATTTACACTTAGTGTAAATAGCATTTATCGCTATTTGGACCTAGTGTAAATAGCATCTATTGCTATTTGCTATTGCTATTGATAGTTGCTAATGAATTTCCTACATTTTGAGAGTGATTAGTCACAAGCAATTACAGCGCAGCGTGAGCAAAGACAGCCCATTTCTGGCATTCTTCCGGCATGTCCTGCATCACCCGAGCACGCACATTTAAGAAGAATCCTAACGGATATCCTCCCTGCAACAAAGAAATCCTGTTGCAATTTGTTCCATTACCATATTTGAGGATATTAAAAGATTAGGGGCCAGATTTACTAACAGTTTGTGTCAGCGCAAACCCTCTTTTGCCGTTAAAAAGCTACTGTCAGGATTTGCTAAAGACACACAGTGAAAAATTAGCACTGAAAAGGCATGGACACAGTTATTTTTGTGGCTGATCTTACTGCATATGCATTTGTAGGAGTTTCCCTTTAAGATGCAAAATTTATGGGAGGAGAGTATTTAAATGAATTATGCAAGGTGATTTACTAAGGTTTGCGCTAGTCAATTTACTGGTATTTATGGCCATTATTTACTGCCCAAAAAAGCATGTCTTAAAGACTTAGTTTACCCAAAGATGAAATTTCTGTCATTTATTACTCACCTTCATGTCATTCCAAACCCGCAAGACCTTCGTTCATCTTCGGAACACAAATTAATATATTTTACTATTTATGTTGCAGCGCTTCCAGGTTCTACGCCCAAACGCCGGCTCAGTATCGGCCAATACTGAGCTGGTGTTCGGACGTAAACACGGAAGCTCTGCAACGAAAATAGCATATGAGAATGACAGAGGAGAGATGAATTTGTTAAATACATTTTTTTTTCTTTTTTTTGCGCACAAAAAGTATTCTCGTCACTTCATAATATTAAGGTTGAACCACTTTAGTCACGTTGACTATTTTAATTATGTTTTTACTACTTTTCTGGACCTTGAATGATGGTAATTCCGTTGCTTTCAATAGAGGATAGATAGAAAAAAAAAAAAAAAACCTCAGATTTCATCAAAATATCTTAATTTGTGTTCTGAAGATGAACGAAGGTCTTACGGGTGTGGAACGACATGACAGTACTTAATGACAGAGATTTCATTTTTGGGTGAACAAACCCTTTAAACCAGACGCTAATTTACGCTACTCTTGGTAGATTATGTTGGTCATTGTGGAAATGATCCATCTGTGTCTGTGTTCTTTAATTTGCACGCTGTCAGTAGATCACGTGCAGAACTTTCCACTCCTATCGGTGCTTTTTTGGAATTGCTCTCTCACGCTACTCTGCCCTGTTTAGTAAATCTGGCCCTAGGTCTAATATTGGAGAATTTTTCTTATTTGCCTTAAAATTTTAGACTGTAAGTGCCCAATTTCTAAATAACATGGGCACAATAATAGCCCTTCAATCACTCCACATTCTCAGTGATTTGACATGGTTTGAAATGTCGAGTTACAGTGGTTCAGTTCAAATAAACAAGGCTTGTGAGTTTTGGACACTTCTAATGCATGTTTGCTTCAGTAACCTTTAACAGTTATTATATTCTCCCTTATTCTATTCTGTGTCAAAACACAATGAGAAACTGTGTGGTGGAAACACTTTTGTCATTCTGCATAAAATGAAAAACATGTTTGTTGCGTGCAAATATTTATCTATCAAGACTTTAGTCAATCTAGAATTTGTACTTGGAAACCAGCCGCAGCTGAAGAGGGTATTTGAGGTTTCAGGTAGTTACTATGGAGAAAAACTCAACAAATGATTAAAAAAAACTTGTTAAGTGATACTGCAGATGCTAAAGTCATTTGAAAGAAAAGTGCTATACTGTACGTCTCCATCCCAGTCTTTAAGTTTTCAGTAAACACACATACAGCCTGGTAATTAGGAAACAAGAAGGGAATATAAGACATTCACCAAGTGAACCAATGTCTTCCCTTAGATTTATCCTGGCTGTAGCACACAGTGAAGTCTGCTGAATATCAACGTCAACAGACAGCCACACACAAGTAAACTTAGCGTCTCACACTCCATTGATTCCCATGATGCGTCTCAACTGGCTGCTTACGGTGCTGACGTCTTCTGTGTGAGAGCTGCTATTTAGATCCCTTGTAATCTCACATTTCCGCGCAGGATGGGTGGTTGGCAGACGAGCCGCGGTACGAGCGGCATGAAACTTTTTTTGAAACCGCTCAGTCAAAGAGCAAAGGAAAAATGGCAGGCACAAATTATTCACAATCTGTGTGTCATTTCCTCATGCAAGGACAGGTATTCAATGGTCTCAAAAACTGGTTTGTTCACGAAGTACACAGTGACATGGCAGGAAAGCCTACTGCTACTTACAATACATATAATACTTATTAGCTTTTAGCATGCCTACCAAACCAGCATTACTTACGACAGGGACAAATTGAGCTGAGTCACCCCTTATATAAAGCAAAAAATCATCCAAAAAATACATCTGACTAATTTTGAAGTCCAAGTTTAAAGTGACCACATGAATTAGAAACTTCACTTGAACTTTACTTAAAAGCCGTGAAAGTTGTATATTTTACACTAAAACAATATTCAAGGTGATAAATTGTAAGGCATTCAGTACGAACATTATATAGAAAAATATATTTGAGTCAAAGGTATGGCAAAAACCACAAAGTCAAAACTATCAAGCCATCACGGCAAATTAAATAGCGCATGCTGAAGTAGCTAGGGACAATGATTGGTTTATTCGCTTACGCAGTTATGGAGAGCTGATTTATTTATACTGTAAAGTAAAACGTTCATGTTTTCTCTAGAGTAGTGAATGGGTCAGATTAAACTCACTTCCAGGGAAAAGCATTCTTTCAGGCCAAAGAAACAAAGAAGAGTGGTCTGGTTCAATTTAAAAAGTTCATTTCATGCATTGGGCAAGAGACAATAACAACAGTCCTGAAAACTGAATAAAGGATACTTCTAAGAGCAGAATATTTCATCATGCAGATATTCTATGAAGTATTAAATACATCAAATGTAGTCAGTGTTATTGAACTGTCAGTTTAAGAACATGTAAGTGAATTGATGTACTGTATCAGCAATTCAGTTATACTCTCAGGTGTCAGAAAATGACTGAATCATGTTCAAGAGGCTTTCAATCTGTTCTGCCTCTATATGCCAAGCATGTCTGCTTCTATTCAAATTTCTCATGTATGTTTTATTGAATTTATGGGAACTTGTTAAGCTTTTGAATCAATGCTGGAAAAAAAAAAAAAAAAATCCAATCCTGATTGACATTACTATACATTATCCCTGGTTAGTAACACTACCTTTCAAAAGTTTGGGGTCTGTAAGTTATTTAATTTTTGTTTGTTTTTAAAGGAAGTCTTTTATGCTCACCAAGATTGCATTTATTTGATCAAAAACTAAGTAAAAACAGTAATGTTATGAAATATTACTACAATTGCCAATAACGGATTGTCTATTTACACTAAGTGCAAAAAGCGTCCCTTGTTGGTAAACACTATTTACACTAACTCCGCCCACCAACATCTGGTTGGATCACTCAAGTTTAAAAACTGATGTGCGGAATTCAACATCTACAGTAGCGCAGCAGTAGCAAGTAAGGCTCTAAGCATCTAATTACTATTTATACTTATTGCAAAGAACTGCTACTTTTACATGGTGTAAATAGAATATATCACTATTTTCACTTAGTGTAAATAGCATCTATCACTAAGAAAATGTGCTATTTTCACATTGTAAATAGCCTCTAATTTACACTTAGTGTAAATAGCATCTATTGCTATTTGCACTTAGTGCAAATAGCCACTGCCTTAAAATAACTGTTTTCCATGCATATATATACACTGTAAAATGTAATTTATTCCTGTGATCAAAGCTGAAGTGTTCAGTGTCACATGATCCTTCAGAAATCATTCTAATATGCTGATTTGCTGCTCAGGAAACATTTCTGATTATTATCAATGTTGAAAACAATTGTGAACCTTAATATTTTTGTGGAAACTGTGATACATTTTTTTTTTCAGGATTGTTTGATGAAAAGAACATTCAAAAGAACAGAATTTATTTGAAATAGAAAAAAATTTGTAACAATATAAAAGTCCTTACTGTTGAATGATAGTGTCCTAACAAAATAAATTCATTAATTGAGGTGAAATATTGATTTGAGTTTTTATTATGCGTGAATAAAGTGACCACAGAGCGATCAGTTGCCTTGGACTAAAACCAATTATACAGTTTAGTGTCATTATACAAAAATATCTTACTGAGGAAACAAGCATTTCAGAAAGCCATTTAATAGCTTTTTAATATAAGTTAAATATTTGTAAACATATTTACAAGGTATTTTTAACTTATTAATAAAAAGGTGAAAATTAATAATGGCATTATTAATTGTGCTATCAATAATTCTTTTTTTTTTTCCTTGCATAACAAGTGTTGTATTACCTGTGAAGACAGAAGATTGCAGTCTATATGAAGGCCTCGTCCTGTTTTCTGTCTCTGAAGCAAAGCAGCCATGACGGCTCCCTGAGTGTATAAACCAGTGGCCAGATCTGTCATCGCGACACCTGGTCTGACTGGATCCCCATCCTTAAAAAGAAGCACTTAAATAAACAGGAGATAAAGGACCTAAAATAGGATGTAATATTTAAAGAAGACCTATTTTGCTTTTTTACATTTTTTAACTTTCTGTAATGTTTAATGTTGCTGTTTGAGCATGAAAAAGTCTGCAAAGTTACAAAGCAAAGTCCCTCCAGCAGGAGTTATTCTCTATATCAGTGCGCACTGTTTCTGAACTCCCTGAAACGCCTCCATTGTAGTCTTGAGTTTTCCAGGAAAAAACACGTCACAATATTCTTCATTTAAATAATTCCCGCCCAAAGCATACGCAAAATAAAGGGACGGGGCCTGGTTGAGTAAGTTAGTAGTTTGTTGAAACTCGTGGTTATGCTAAGGGAGGGACATTTCACAAACACCCTCGAAGCGGTTGACCAATCACAACACACTGGTCCAGCCGACCAATCAGGGCACATTGTGCTTTTTGGAAGGAGGGACTTCACAGAGGCAGGAACTAAACAAAGCGTTACTGACAGACTGGGAAGAAAGGAACTGCAACAAATGTCAAATATGGGAAAAAAATAATGTTTTTTGAACAAAATCAACACATAATAAGTCCTCTTTAAGATAAAGTGTGTGACATTTTTTCGATGTCAAAATCAATGATGTGGGTTTGGGATGGTATCTGTTTGTTTGACCAATATTTGGCAATTTGGTAATGCTATAAATGACACACTTCACCTTTAAGCACATCAGATCATTGCCCTCACCTCAGGACCAGTGATGTGCATCATTCCAGACACCGCAGACGCAATGGAGTCATATCCAGGCTTGTGTGACTCAGGGCCCGTCTGTCCATATCCTGAATAAATTAACAGATATTGTTACAGATTATGTGTGTGGATGATTATCAGATGGAAATGTGCTTACAGCTGACAGTTTCGTGTAACATGAGCATGTCAGAGCTACAATCTCCAGCATATTCTGTGTTGCCAGTAGGGCTTGATTTGGGCCTGTGTGCGTCTCTTAGAAATCCCTACAGCTGAGCACACACGTCCAGAGAGAATGTGGGCAAAGACCCGATTACATTTCTATTATAATCAGAGCAGTCAGATTAATTCAGTTCTAGGAACTCCACCGTAGTTCTAAGACTTTGACTCAGTGGAGGTAAACATCCATGGATGTGTTTATTTCCTTGGCAGAGGTATGGGCGGCTTAAGGAAAATCTGTCATGCCCTAGTATGAAAACAGCAGTCTTCTAGCCAGAGTTTGTACAAGTACATTTCATAAACCAGTATCACTTCATACCCTTTGTTCTCTCTCTCTTTACTTTAATTAGTTGTGTTTGCTAAGGCAACCATCACTATTATTATTTCTCATACTCAAGTTTAAGTATATAGCCTATATATACAAGGCTTGACATTAACTTTTTTGCTCACCAGCCACTGTAACTAGTGGTTTTTCAGAGTGTCTAGCCACACAGCATTTTAACTGGCCACAATTTTGACATCGATAAGATGGAGAAAAACTGCCATATAGATACCGAACCGTTTCGGTACAGGGGCCTACAGTCCCCTGTTTGGGAACACTTCGGTTTCCCGGTGAATTACGACAACGGACAAAGACAGATGTATAAGACGAAAGCAGTACATGACGAATACAGCGTTGTAGCCTAACCACCATTAACCACCAATAATCCCAATAAGCTCTGCGTTTTGTTACTTTCGATAAGAAACAAAGTGTCATCCTTCAAATTCTGTCCATGAAATTCAAACAGAAAATGCCGTTTTGACGTGCTTTGATGTGGCGAGCCAGATCTCTGTATAGGCGCCTCAGTTCAACCGGCAGCGTGGAGCGCGAGTGAACACGATCATCTCTTCCTCTTTAATACTAGTTATAGAATATACATGAATGAACATCAGAAGGTATGTTGAAAGATACAGTACAACTTACTGAAATGGTCATATCTCGTGTAATCGCTCAATCAGTGTTTCAACGGCGCAAAGACATCATAATAAAACAGCTTGTAAACAATATGTCACGTAGCATTTACCTCAGAAAAGCCATTCAGTGTCCGCAGCTTGTTAGTTCGCCAGAGAAATTAACTCTTTCGCTTAATATATGCACTGTATTAGCCTATATATTTTACTTAACCTGTTAGTGATGTCTTGATTATTTATTGTATGTTTAAATAAATCTGTCGTGAAAATGACAGCCACTGTGTATAAATGATTATATTTCAACAATGAATTGGAGTACAGACTACAATTGAAAAATTTATATACTGCTGAAATCCACCTGCATTTGGCAGGTGTTATACATGTATAAATAATATATAACACCCACCATATACACCGTATATATACACATGTACAAACTGATACAAAAATAATAAACTAAATAACAAAAATGATTTATACAAAATATCATTTGTGATGTGTCATGCAGAGACTTCAGTGAATGTTTTTACTGTTTTTCACCATAAACTATATGGTAATTCATAGTTTAAACTGACATTGAATGATATTTTTCAGTAAAATTACATATGTGATGTTAAACCATTTAGAATTGTTCATTGTTTATGGTAAGGCAGTGGTTCCCAAACTTTTTAGAGTGGTGTACCCCCTGAGACATTTACCATCCTTCTGCGTACCCCCTCTTTTCCACAGACTGCACCTTTTCCATTAAGAGACAATATTTGCCCCCTAAATTGACTTTCCAGTGCATATTTTTATCCTTATAAATACCTTTACAACATTAATAATGTTTTAAATAAGAAAATCAATAGAGAAATATGCAATGATGATAAAAACGTGAAAAGTGATTCTTTTACATACTAAAACTGCCAGTAGGTGGCGGTAAGTCTTAATGCGCGAGTCATCGAGTCATTCGTTCATTCAGTAACGAAGCAAGTGGCTGTATTTATGAATGAATCATTGAATCAATAACTTTCACGAACGATTCGTTCACAAACCACCACTGTGTGTTGTAGTTCTGCTGTGGCTTTCGTTGGAACTATTATTTCGTTGCAAAATAGAGTGAATACTGACAATACTGTGAAGAACATTACTTAATATTACCCTTTTGGTTGTTGAACTGTTGTATAAAATCAATGTCACATTAGCAATAGTGTGGATATTTGGATTTGCATTCTTGCTTGTATATTATCAACATTAAAAACAAGAACTCACAAAAGGTATGTTTTGTATCAAGAGTTTGATTCTTAAATTGATCTCTCTATGCACCTTCTGTGCCAGGCTATTTGTTTTTCATGATAGTTGAAGTACATTGTCGAGAACGGCAGTAATGTAGCGCAATTTGCTAAGGCAGCAGACTCTGTACGCAACCTATTTGTACCCGTATGCACGCCGCTTATGTGGAAATGGATGCATTCAGTTTTGACCGCAAAAGATGTGGTATTTTGATTGGATGTCATGTAGTTACAGCATTGTGCCTGTTAGAAATACATGCTCTGTTTTAATGTTATTTTAAGACGGGGAAGAATTAAATGAACGACAAACTCAGCATTTTGTTCGCATACCCCGTCTGTCACCTCACGTACCCCCAGGGGTACCAGGTTTTTAAGGTTTGTTTTTTTTTTTGTTTTTTTTCTCATTGTTTTTCTGTAAACAACCACCCAGAATACCCTAACAACCACCTAGCAATATCATAGAAACCACCAACAACACACTAGCAACAGCTTAGCAACGCCCTGACCGAGACACACACCTGTGGCAGCAAGTTTTATGCAAGCACTGCTCACATTCTCTTCAGAAAAAAAAAAAAAAAAACTTAAAATTTAGTGTTTCCAAGAGAAATGTAGGCTAGATAGCATTGTATAGAAAGGATTCAACCATACACAGTACAGCTGTGTTTTTTAATTCACATCAGACAAACAAAAATAAAAAGGTAATACATTTATATCATTTATTGCAGCCAAAATGCTGAATTGTGTCACTACCATCACAGAACGTCATGCAATACCCTTTTTTATAGCACACACATTCATAACATCTCTTTTACTACTGATGTTACAACCCATAAGAACCACCACAAAAAGGGGCGCAAAGATATTTGAAACACAAGTAAACAAAGAACAAAGATCTCCATAATTACCCCTTCTGCTAGGCCCCCCATCACTGCCATAACCACACCAATATTAACACAAGAATGAGAACAAGAAGAACTAGATATGTACATTTCTAAAGAAAATGTGAGTTGTCTTCACAAAACCTGTGGGTGTTTTTAGCACATTGTAAATGATTTCTAGGCTGGGAATCAGAATCCTCTGAAAAATATAAACACGGGTGCTGTCAAAACATCATTCTGCTTGTTTGAGAATCCTGACCAGCCCTGCAAAGCAACAGCTCAACCAATGGCATAACCAATGGGGCTATCTTTTTATCTGACCGATTGCAGAGGGGGAGAGTGTTTGTGAAACTTGTTCTAATTTTTGCCATTCTGTTCACAGAAATTACACACTTCACCTTTAAAATTGACATAAACCTTTGCCCACATATCACAATCCTACAGCTGATGCATTTAACCAAGTCCCAGTCCTACATTTTCCTTTTTGAATAATCGGTTTCAATCTGATGTACATCACAATACAGAAGATTACTGTTGATACTTAAATTTTATTGCAATATTTATGTATCAAATTTACGTTATTCACCTTTTCTACCAAGATTAAAACAAAATCTCATTACAGTTCAGGGATTAGAAACTATTAAAGAAATGAATGAACCAAAAATAAACACTCATTGCTTAAACAACTCCACTTCCTGTTGGCCAAATACTTTCATTAGAAAGCAAAACTAATACAATGAACAAACAATGAGCACACATAATACTTTAACACTGCAGGAAGGGGGGAAAACATCAGTAAAAAATGAATATTCAACACTCTTAGGTCATATTTTGGGCATCGTTATGCCAGAAATTAGGCAAATCACATGGTTCCTGATAATACTGATGTCAACATCTGATTAATCTCCCATGTGTGGGACCTTTTTTTTTTTTTTTTTTGGAGCACAAGGCGAATTATGTCTCCTGTCAAAGCCGTTTCTAGTCTGCCAAGTCATGGTTTGATGTATGTCACAATACAGAAGAAAATTACTGTTGATATTTCCATTTCATTGCTACATTTAAGTATCAAATTTACGTTATTCACTTTTTCTACCAGGATTAAAACAAAAACTCATTAGACTAAGGTCAGGGATTAAAAACTATTAAAGGAATGAATGAACCAAAAATAAACAGTTTACCAACCAAATAATGAAACCAACCATTGCTTTCAGAAGAACTCCAATTCCTGTTGCCCAAATACTTTCATTAGAAAGCAAAACTAATGATGATATGTATTTTAGCAATTATTCAGCAAAATTAGAAAACTGGTTTCTAGGAGAATTCATAACATATACTTTAAAGCAGCATTAACTAGTAGTAGTGCTGGATTAATTCATCAAACAGCCCAGGTTTCTCCACTGCCAGCTTTGACACAATGTGAAAGGCATCCAATGCCAAACCTCAACACATTTGGGTGTGGGGGCCCATCTAATGAAGGACATATGCTGAAAATAACTTGCGTTCTCAGACGCCATTTAATCCTCTTTAATTTGCTGTAAAGAAATTAAACCCCAATAATAAAACGAAACAGAGAGCTTTGTCGCTTCTGTGGAGCACCGAGCACCATGGAGACCTCAAACACATCCAAAGGAGGAACAGGAGTCTGTGGTTCGTGTTCTCCATACTCATCAGTGTACTAACCGAGACTGATTATTCCACTTTAACCAGACTAGACAGTTCGTGTCTCAGCCTAAAATGCTCATTCCATATTTGCATGGACCATAACAGACATGATGTACTCTTGATAAAAACTGTGTGAAATTAAAACCACCTTTGTATTATACAGTGTACGAGGGAACATGGAAAACTGAATAAATCTGATGGGTATTCTGGCATTTCCGTTTCTCGCTGACGTGTCGAGTGAGGAGTTTACCATTTTGTTGAATATACTATCCACTTATAGACATTATGGCTCAAAGGAATGACTGGTTTTGCTTACAAAGTGGAATTGATAGTAAATAAAAGGGTGACATGGCATAAAACAAGAGAAGCCAATGACAAAAAAAGCTTTAGATGAGGTAAACGATAAAAAGAAGGAGGGGGTTGACAAAAGGAAGAGTATTTCAAGCATACAATGAGCACACGTAATACTTTAACACTGCAGGAAGGGGGGAAACCATCAGTAAAAAATTAATATTTAACGGTCTCTGGTCAAATTTTGGGCATCATTACGCCAGCTATGGCAAATCACATGGTTCCTGACCATGCTGATGTCAACATCTGATTAATCTCCCATGCGTGGGACCTCTTTTTTTGGAGCACAAGGCGAATTATGTCTCCTATCAAAGACGTTTCTAGTCTGCCAAGTCATGGTTTTAAGCCTCTTCAGGGATTTGCAGAAACAATCACAATGCATAGGTTATGCAGTGCCATTTCCTGATGAAACTGGGCCAAAATAAAAAATGGGTCACTCCCAAATTGCTACTGGACCACAATTTTGCCCCCTCAGGACTGAAGCAATAAACCAAAGGATGTCAATAAATCAACTGACGACATGCCACTGCAAGGCCCATTACAAATAAATTAGACAAGACTGCAGAACTGCTACAGCATGCGAGATACAAACCAGCCATAAATGAATGGCTTCCCTTATTCCTGATTGGGGTGTCTAATGAATCACAGTTCATGTGGTGGGGCAGGAGACTGGTAATGATATTTTCTTAAAGCAAAGATTTAAAGGCTTCAACAAAAGGGCCACAGCAGACCTCTAGTGCTGAATTCAACATTCCCAATCTAACTAACACAGCAACATATGAATATCAATCAAAATACTACAAGAACATCAACAAAGCTGAGTAACTTTTGGAACAGTCCATAAATTAGGTACAAAATATGTATTACACAAGTGTAATATATCAGATGCCCCCCATATTTATTGTAGTCATGGAGTTTCCCGATGTGAGCAGCTCCTCTACAATTAGTCAGGCCTCCACAGACAGCACGCGTCCTGAGCGAGATCCAAATCCACATGAATAGGCATAAGCAAGAAAAACTCACTGTTCAGAGAGTCAAAGCTAGTCCACAGTTTAGTAAACGTTAGCAACCTCTTTAAGTTGTTCTTGACTCTGCCGATGAGCACCACTTCGTGTGAAAGAACTTTTTCTTGCTTGCGTGGACTGAAAACATACATGAGAAACACCATGAGATAGGATAGACTCTCGGACATTGCAGTACTGAGCAATGAACGGGCCATTCATGTGGATTTGGATAAAACAGTTAATTGCTTTGATGCTGTGCCCGGTGGACACCGTTTAGCCCTTCACAGTGGCGTATAGCTGATGGGCGTGCAGGGCATATTAAATTATTTTTATTATTAGGCTACTTTTATTATTAAATTAATATTACAATTCATTTGCCCAGCAATAATTTCATAGCTCGTCACTACATAATAAATTAATGAGTACAGTGGTTCAATATTAATATTATAAAGCGACGAGAATATTTTTGGTGCGCCAAAAAAACTAAATAACGACTTATATAGTGATGGCCCGATTTCAAAACACTGCTACATGAAGCTTCGGAGCGTTATGAATCAGCGTGTCGAATCATGATTCGGATCGCGTGTCAAACCGCCAAACTGCTGAAGTCACATGACTTTGGCGCTCCGAACCACTGATTCCACATGCTGATTCATAATGCTCCGAAGCTTCATGAGTAATAAATGACATTATTTTCATTTTTGGGTGAACTAACCCTTTAAAATACACAATATAATATACATAACATAATCAATCAACTATTATAACAAATGTCTGCAGAGGGCGTCAACGGCCTGGTAACTGTTCCACTTTACAGCAGATCAAATTATTGTTTAATATTGGCAAAACGACATTTAATTCAAATGTTCACTTAACCCTTCATATTTGGTCATTTCTTTATGATAGAAATATTATAGGCACTGTAATATCTTGAACAAGAATATGCG
The DNA here is from genome assembly GCF_019924925.1 of Ctenopharyngodon idella. Lineage (NCBI taxonomy): Eukaryota > Metazoa > Chordata > Actinopteri > Cypriniformes > Xenocyprididae > Ctenopharyngodon > Ctenopharyngodon idella. The sequence continues at coordinate 3,609,267 of NC_067242.1, read as the reverse complement.
GACATTAAAACATGCAAACACAGAGCGAGGGTTTAATATCTTGTTGATATTGATATACCTCACAAATATGATGAAATGGTGCACATTGCGTTCCCAAATGAATGTTATAAGCAACCTAAACTCACAGCATATGCAGATATGGAGTTTGAGACGTGCTCCTTGAATGATAACAGTTCATGTGGAGCAGCATTTACTGTGAGACGCACGTAAACTAAACACATGGAAATAATTAAAGTGCATATATATTAAACCCGCAGGGCATATATTTATTTAAAGGGTTAGTTCACCCACTGTCATTAATTACTCACCCTCATGTCATTCCCAACCCGTAAGACCTTCATTTGTCTTCGGAACACAAATTAAGATATTTTTGATGAAATCTGAGGGTATCTGATCCACACACAGGCAGCAACGTCATTGCACCTTTTGAGGTCCAGAAAGATACTAAAGACATCGTTAAAACCGTCGATGTGACTACAGTGGTTCAACCTTAATATTATGAAGCAACGAGAATACTTGTGTGCGCAAAAACAAAACAAAAATAATGACTTTATTCAAAAATTCGTCTGTCCTCTGTCATACTGCTACACTATTTTCGTTGCAGAGCTTCAGTGTTTATGTCTGAACGCAGGTCAGCTCCTGCATCAGCATCACACGCATGTGTCGTTCTGCTCACGTGACCAGGCCAATACTGAGCCGCCGTTTGGACGTAAACACTGAAGCTCTGCAACGAAAATAGCGTAGCAATATGAGTAGCAGTATTTTTGCACAAAAAGTACTCTCGTCGCTTCATAATATTAAGGTTGAACCACTGTAATCACGTCGATGGTTTTAACGATGTCTTTAGTATCTTTCTGGACCTCAAAAGGTGCCTCAGTGTCGTTGCTGCCTATGTGTGGACCAGATACCCTCAGATTTCATCAAAAATATCTTAATTTGTGTTCCGAAGACAAATGAAGGTCTTACGGGTTTGGGACGACATGAGGGTGAGTAATTAATGGCAGTGGGTGAACTAACCCTTTAAATAGAAATTTATTTTTTCATTTATGGGTGAACTAATTATTCAATTCATTTTTGGGTGAACTAACCTTTTAATTGAATAGCTGCCTTTGGTACTCAAATTTAATTGATGAATCGTGACAGCCCTAACTGACTGATGATGGACAATGATTCACATTTTGTGCAAGTCATTTCCCATGATAATAAATATGTATATAATTTTATTATATAAAATTATAATATAATATTATAATTATTAATTATTAAATAAATGAACAAACAAACAAACAAACAAGTAGGAAAATAAACAAGTAACAAGCAAACTTGTTTGCTTAAAATTTCTGCGAATAATTTGATGATGCAGGTACAAAAAGACTTTTAATTTTACATAATATTAAATAAAAAACATTATCAACCTAAAATATAGTATATTTGTTTCATTGAAATAAAAAAGGAGCACCAGATTAAATAAGTTTACTTCTACTTATTACTTTATAGCTACTCTTCATGCATTTTATGTTAAATAATAGTTTCTAATATCTAATAACTATTAGTTTAACTCCCCAAAGATTGCATTAGGGTCTTTATTAAGTAATTGGGCAAGTTCAGACCAGTGTAGACTTCTCATATTTCTTATTTTATAAAAAATAATGTTCCAATGTTTTGTCAAGCAGACATGGCTTCAGTTTGATAAAACATGATCTAGATACCATGGGAATAAATTCATATAACTATTACAGTCAATACAGGACAAATTACGTTTTGACCAAAACTAATTGAAAGATAAATGATCACTTTGGATCAACAGTGCAGCTTTAATTTGATCTAATTTGATAGAGTTATGGTTCCAGGAATTCTCTGGGGAATGAATATATATATTCCACTTCCACTATACATATATTAGTGGAAGGTGAAAGGCTTTAACTGTTTCTCAAAGCTTTTACTTTAATATTGATATCCATACAAATTTAAGTAAACCAAAGCAGTCAGCAAAACACACAGAAACACAATGACGACAATCCACTGGAGAGGCTTGTCCTAAAAATCCCTGTCAAGTGAACATTTGAGTCTGATAAATCAAATTGCACTTGTTGAAACTAAGCATTCCAGACTGATTTTACACTCAAGAAGAAAGTGAAAAATCCTTTCAGAAGGGGAAAATTAAACGATACAGGATGAGCACAGTAAATCATTCCAATTTAACTGTCCAGCATCCACAATTTAATGAGGTCTTGTGGGTTACGCCTCCAGTTCTTTATAAGCAGCGCGAGACATGGGAATTTGGCTGTGATTTGTGATCTTACAGAGAACAGCTGAAAAAAAAAAAAAATGCAGTCTTTGAGTTTACTTCATCACTAACCACAAGAGATGCCACTGCAGTGTTGACACAATGTAACAACTTGCATGAAATGTATGAGCACTGCCAACATCAGACTACCGTTTGCTGAACTCCTTTGAATGGTTTGAATTCTTTGAGTGAATAGATGTTGTAATTTAACTTTACTACTTCATGTTTTCATTTACTTAAAAACAGACATTTCTCAGTAGTTCTACAACAATATTAAATCCAGATGCATCTTGTAGTAAAAACATTATATACATATAAGCGGGAAAAAATGCATGGCAGTTTGACCAAAAGTGGCGTCTTTTTACAGCATTGACTTGGGTTTATGACAGTCAGCACACACAGAGAGATGTGTAGCCGTCTACAGAAATGCTGATTTCCATTTCCGTATCAAGCATGACTTGACTGCAGGATTTATGGGTGCCTGACACGTGAAACCAATCACCAAAGCAGCCAGCGTGGTGACAATGCCCATCCGCTTCAGATTAGTGTGGCTACAGAACAATTTTCAAGTAGAGAGTGGCTTCCTTTATGAGTGTGATTAAAAAATAAAAATCAGACAGTAAAGTAAATTAGCCTTTTCATAAGGGCCATACAATTGAAAACATTAGGGTTTATGGGTTAAAAGCAGGCCAGATTTAGATACCAAAGGCATGTCTACAGTACAGAGACGTAATGAAGAACACGTCAGCTTTTTTGTTCCGGCTGTCTTCCTCCAATTATACAAATACACACAGTTTCTCTGTTCATTCATGTCATGGACTGCATTATTCTACATAATAAAAGAGAAAATACCACAAATGCATCTAAAACCTTCATATACAAATCGAACGAATAAAGGTGCGGTCATTTTTACTGTTGGCCAAAAGATTTTCCCATGCAGATTACAACCGGTTCAAGTTGGACATTTTGGCCGTGTACACACTGTAAAAACTGAATTTAAAGGGAAAGTTCACCTAAAAATGAAAATTATCCCATGATTTACTCACCCTCAAGCCATCCTAGGTGTATATGACTATCTTCTTTCAGACATACACATTAGAGAAACATTAAAAATATATATATATATCCTTGCTCTTCCAAGCTTTATAATGGGAGTGAATAGGGGGCCAGATTTTGAAGCCTAAAAAAAAAAAAATCGTAGTTTTTATTATAATTAATAAAGTTTTAAATATGGATATTTTTCTTACAAAAACCCATCGCTTCGCTTCAGAAGGCCTTTATTAACCCCCTCGAGCCGTACGGATTACTTTTATGATGGATGGATGCATTTTTTTTTTTGGCTTCAAAAAAATTTACAATCATTATAAAGCTTTGAAGATCCAGGATATTTTTAAATATATCTCTGATTGTGTTCGTCTGAAAGAAGATAGTGAACTATCCCTTTAAATATAGAAGTGAATCCCCTAAATTATCATTGCGTGTGTTTACGGAACACGACTCACTCCTGAAATTGCGATAATGGACAGCATGGTAACCATATTAAAGTTCTGGCGTCTCGCGTATTTGGTATAAGCTATTTTTGAAAAAAGTAATATTACAAGACTTGTTATGCTCTACAATTTTAACTCAACCATCGTTTACAAAGGCATCAAGTTTTGCTTCTTCTTTTTTTAAAGCTGCGAATTCTAGAATTTTTGTAAATGCGGTTCATTCAGTTTTAGGATGCAGTTGTCACTCCCTTAAATTACTGCGCTGTGTGTGTACAGAACAGGATTAAGCACTAAAAGGTCATCTAACAACCAAATTTAACTGCAGTGTGTATGTGGCCTTTGTGGGCAGTTGCCAGGGTGTTAATGTGCTGTTTCTAGGGTGTTCTGGGTGGTTGCCAAGTCATTGCTATGCTGTTGTGGGATGCTTTTTATTTTTAAGGCTAAAGACGGTGTCCGAAATCGACCCCTATATCCTTAAATAGGGCACTATTTGAGGGGACAGCTATTTGTAGTGGCGTCCGAAACTATAGTGAACGTTATCAAGTGCACTCATTCAATCCCATAATGCACCGCAATAACGGATAACGGATAGAGAATACCCATAGAGAATACAGCTGAATCATCCATCCATCCATTCTCCAAACCGCTGGTCCAATGTGGGTACAGTGTAATATCATACAGGTATAAATTCCTATTTAATTGATTATTAAATTGTTTAATTAAGTTTTATACATGCTAGTAGTTTCAATGACAGAGTTCAAGATAAATCTTTTCATTACTATTGGAGCTGCCGGTTTTCTAAGTTTCAAATAATTATTAAACAGCAAACAAACTATGCAAAAGCAGCAGCTCTTCTGGCAGCCCTATTGGGAATAGTGAATGCGGGTATAGGGGGCGATTCCGGACACAGCGTTAAGTCTATTTGTTTGGGTCATTTTATCATATGCTAAAAAACAAACAAAATGCAAGTCTGTTTGCTTCAAAGCGTAATGGCAAGTACAAGACACAAGAGGCATCATTAAAGGCAGTGGCTCTCAATCAGGGGGCTTCAGCAAACTTCCAAGGGCCTCAAGATGACAAACAAAACTTAAATTAATAAACTATTATGGACATGTTAAAATTAGCACATTAATGCATGCGATTATTTTTTTTTTTTTCGGTTTAACACGTTAAAAATATTTAACGCAATTAACGCAGCATAAATTTTTTCCATCATAATTTGGCTAGCGTTACATTATATGATCACGCTCTTATTCACGCAAATGCTTTTAAACCATTCAAGCGCCACAAGACAAACGAGAACTTGCTGTCTGTGAATGTTGTGTCATGTGACACACGCACGACTTGTGAGCACAGAAAGACACGCGCCAGTATCGACTTCTCTTTCGCGCTTGAACAAACAATAAGAAACAGAATTATGACAAAATGCCCGTTTTGTCGAGTATCATCATAAGTACAGTCTTAAATGAGTTCAATAATGTCTTAAATAAACTTAAAGAGTTGTGAGAAAATGAGATGCGCATCAGATCCGTGTCATGTTTGGCAGATCTTAAAGTCACAGCAGCCTAATAAACCAGTTGCTGTGATGTCTGTCATTAATGTTAATCAAAGAACAAAGGTAACAGAGAAAAATGTAGCTTTAATAAGGATTAATCTACATTTAATTTATAATTTTTGCAGTGAAAACTGTAAAGTGTTTGATAACTTTTTTCAATTTCTGTATATTTCCTGTTAGACCGGTAGAAAGGCCACAGGTAAATATGACATTTATTATAATGGGTTTATGTGAAGATTGTTTAAGTTCACTTAAATTAAAAGTTGTTATTTTTTTAAAGCCTAATTGATAGCTTTCAGTTATACTGTAATGTTGAATGTCTATAATTAATGTTTAGAAACATCAATTTCATAGCGACATCAGTTCCAGTATTAGTAACAGTGATACTGGCCTTCATTTATAAAAAGATGCCATTAAACATATATTTAAAATATACGTAAGTTGTTTCTACATTAATTTGGAGAGTAACTGAGAAATTATTCCAATCTAAAATTATTAATCGTGTTAAGTGTGATTAATTACAGAAAAATGTGTGATCAATTAGTTAATATTTTTAATTGATTAACAGCATTAGTTAAAATAATCAAACTCTAATCTAAATCTACACTAAATTGAGATGTAAAATCTGAAATTTATTTCTTATAAAATTATGGTACAATAAAAATAATGGCAACACTTTAGTTTAGGTTCCAATTCTCACTATTAACTAGTTTAAGCTTATTATCATGCATATTTCTAGGATATTTGCTGTTTATTAGTGCTTATAAAGCACATATTAATGCCTTATTCTGCATGACCATATTCTACATCCTTTAATCCTACCTAAAACCTAAACTTATCAACTACCTTACTAAGTTTACTGAAGCAAAAGTCATAGTTAATAGTTAGTTAATAGTTAAAATTGGACCCTAAAGTGTGACAAAATAACTAATAAAATACCATTTTGTCAGCTTTGTCATTTTTAGAGCAGAAATTGTGGAAATAGCTTCAATCAGGGAGACTTTGTCTATAGTGAATATTATGTACACCTGTTATAGAGCAATAGATGAGCTGAGGGGCCACTTCACTCAACTCCTCGTACCCTAGTCCCATCTCATTCAGCTTCCCGGGCAAGTAATTCTCCACCAGAACATCACAGACTTTGGCAAGCTGACAAAAGAGAGAGAAAATGAAGTGTGACAGACTAGGGCCTGGTTTCACAAACAGGGCTTAGATTAAGCCAGGATTGGGCCTTAGTTAATTAGGACATTTAACTAGTTTTTATAAATGTACCCTAGAAAAAAAACATTACTGGTGTGCATCTTGAGACAAAACAATGGCACTGACATATTTTAAGCAGGGCTCTACAGTGCGCCCATTTCACTCGCATTTGCTCCTGAAAATAACTGCGTGCGACCGCGAAAAAATATTTAGGTGCACTGGTGCGAGTGACCCAATCAATTCTCATTAATAGATCTACAATCGGAATAAAAACTCCCAAAATGCATCTAAACTGAACAACAGTTATGTTTCGTACTGCAATCGGCTGCTTTGCATGCCTTAATTCAAAGACTTTGCTTCAGTCAGCACAGCAGAGCAAGTGCAAAAGACGTGCGCTCCAAAGACTACACTTCAAAGATTGTTTACAAGGTGCAACCGGTGTGACGCAGCCACGCGTACTTACCAGACCGTCTCATGCTGCTGTTTCTTTGCAGCCAAATTAATTGTAAATACTACATTCGGATTATCATAATCAAGGTTGGAAATTAACGGGGGCTTGGGGCAAAAATGCCTCCAAAAATTGATTTAAAAAAAAACCCAAAAAAAAACACGCCTGTTATAAATGCCCGTGTGCATATTACTTTCACTTTTGAAGTAGAGGCAATTCGGAGGCGGCAATTGCTTGAATGGTGGGTGGGTTCATTATTGTTCTTAATGAAAAACATTACAAAACAGTACAATGACAAACTCGCTTAAATATGCGCTTTTACATTTCACTTGTCAACCAAATTTTCATCCATCATCTTGTCATTCAGAAAAATGAGGTGAAATGGGCGAAGTGAGGTGAAATCTGACTCCTGCTGCTCACTGAATTGAGCAGACGCGCTCCATTTTAACGGTAGTGTCTATTTTCTAACTAAACTAAATGATTATTATTACTATAACACAATCAAAACGATGGTGGGGCCGGTGCCGCGGTCACGGTGGGCAAGATATAACCAGTGTTGCGGCTGAACACCAGTAACACAGTCGATCTCATCAAGCCTAATATGTGTAAGTTAAGTAATCACACGAGTGTAACTGTTACTCCTGTTTCTCCGAGTATTGGCATGATTGCAAATGTGATACTTACTGTTCTGACTAAAGTCCAATAAACAAGCTGATATTAAGTGACAAAATTTTAGCCACAATACTGTCTGTTTTTGCTCGATTTCGTGAAAATGGTTTCAAACAAAGCCACACCAGAACTGTTGCGCATCTCCAATCAATGGTGATTCCTGAATGAATCTGCGTTTTGAACGACTCGCACATTAAGATTTACCACCACCTACTGGCGGTTTTATTTTCATATTTACATTCTCACTTTACATAGATTGTTTTTACTTAAAATATTAAACTTTTAAAGATTCTTTTTTTTTTTTTTTTTTTTTACAGATTTCTAAATTTAAAAAAAATATATTTAAAAAAATTCATATTTACCCATGAGCTTCATTAAGCAGTCTTATTGCTGTAATTGAATTTATTGTTTAACATTTAAAAACAAATTTTCTAAGTTAATTTAAGAAATTGATTAAATATGATGCTTTTAAAAAATTGCTTTTATAATGGTACAAATGCCCCAGGAAATTAATTTAAAGGGGCAAATATCGCCCTGTAATAATGTCTGTTATTGATCAGAAAGTGCTCCTAAATTTTTGACTGTGCTCCTTAAGAAAAATGTTACCGTAGAGCCCTGTTAAGATATGTCAGTACTTGCTTTCAGTTAAAACAGCTCAAACATGAATTTTAATCTGGGACTAGCTTAATTCTTGTCTGTGAAACCAGGCATAGGTGTTCAAACCAAAATATATGAAACATCAAATGTAATGTAATGCGTTATGAATTTTTACCTCAGTTACAAGTTTGGCCCCCTTTGGATCTTTAAGATTAACTGCAATGCTCTGCAAGAAAGATGAATGAGGGGAGAACAGTTATAACTGCAGAAATCATGATCCAATGCATTTTTTAAAGTTAAAAAAAAAAAAATGAATAAAAGTATACCTTTTTGTTCCTGTTCACACTCAGAAAATAAGCACTCTCTTCACCCAGAAATGGAGGGCCCCAAGCTCTTGTGTCGTCTCCTGAGCCTGTCACACATTCACATCTGAATATAGTTCACTGCAGTCAGACACTGTTTAGATCTAAACTAAGAATCATTTTTACAGGAACTGGCAATATGAAGTGTTTAATATAGTAAGTGTCACTATATTGCAGCCATTTAACATAGAAACAGCATTACCCACCTCAAAATATTTGCTCTAGAGGCATGCTTGGTCAAATATTACTTAAATATATACACAAGCAAACTTAATGAAAGGGGATTTTTATTATTTTAGAGCTTTAAATTCCCAGTCCTAATTCAATTTCATTATACTGAAGTTATATTATAACAGAGTGGCATAGATATTCTTTAAAATGTCAAATAAATAAATAAAAGAGAAGACATGATGGTGAGGAAATGGTAACAGTAGAATTTCCATTTTTGGGATAAACCCAATCCTTGAAATGATGCCAAAATCTTCTTTAACTAAAATTCAACAACATATCTCAAACAGTGTTGGGTAAGTTAATTAAAAAAAGTAATTAATTACTAATTACAACATCATTGTTGTATTTAAAATACTTTTCTAATTACTCTGTCTGAAAAGTAATTTAATTACTCAATAAGTAACTTTATAATTACTTCTTAAAATCCCTATAAACCTTGACCGGATAGACAATAGAAAGGAAACTCTTTTAATAATTTAGTCAAACATGGAATAGTTTAGCCTTTTATAGCTTTTTTAAACATTTTAACTTTATTAAAACATATACTATAATACATTTATTTACTTTATAATATTTAATTTTTTTTTAGTAACAAATAGGGATGTCACTATACCGAAAATCTAGTAGTCGGTACCGATACCACCAAAACTGCACAATACTCGATACTACGGTAAAAATATATAAAAATACAAATAAAACAATGCTATATATTTTTTTCCAGGTAGGTCTAATAGTAGTAAGTAAAAATACCACAGAAATAGAATAATCAAATATAAAAAAAACTCTGCATAGTCATAACTGTATGAATTTAATATAGTTTAATCCTTATTAAATCTTTTCTTTTGTTGTTTGATTATCATTTATAATACAGACAGCCAATAGTAGACAATAGCATGTTTTAAAGGCTGCTGTCACTATGATATAATGGACGGAGACAATATACTGTTACACATGCTGTTTACATTCACATAACCAACGCGAATATACGCCAAGACGGGCATTTTGGCATAACTGTATGTGTATTTGAACGTTTATGTGTAATAAACCGCGAAAATCTGACATAGCTTACATTTTACTCTAATGTTCTTGCCTACCTGTGTCAAAAAAGTGAAGTAATTGGAATATTTCCATTCTGCAAAACAGCCACTCGCTTCTGCCGGCATCTTCAGACAGCGACTACGCAGCCAACTGGTGCGAAGTTGCGAACTCACGCGCAACTGCACTACAGCTAACGATTTTAAAGAGGCAGCGTTCACTTTTACCTTTAGACGACAAATTTAGATTTTAAATTCAATATTGATTTAAACAGAACTGCTGAACTAATTTACAGTATGTAACGCAAGTACATTATAAGTAACTGTAATTAAATTACCTAAAAATGAACAGTAATCCCTTACTTTACTTTTCTCAAATAAATTCCAACACTGATCTCAAATAAAATAAATAAATAAATAAAATACATAAACCTCACCTGGTCGCTCAACTTTGATCACCTCTGCTCCCAAATCTCCTAATATCATAGTAGCAAAAGGTCCAGCCAGAACTCTGCATTGAACACCATAATGATATTGTTTAATAACCTTTACAAACATATAAAGAGCGTACACCAAAGTCCCTTTCAAGGAAAGTCTGTTCACTCGACGGCCATATTTGCGACGCTTCCGGCCAGCTATTTCAGGACGCAATCATATCTATTTGAATGGGGGAATCCTGAAATCTCAAACACTGCTTGGCGAACTCACAATTAAATAACATATTTCAAATCAGTAACAAAATCTGACATGAACTGTCCCATAAATGTTGTTTCTTATGCTCAAATAGCATTGTTTTTCAGGCTAGATGAGCCCATTTGCATGTGCAGACCTAAGCGCAAGTCTCAGGTTTCAATGGGAACCGGAGCTTCTAACTGCAGCTAAAATGACGCAATAACTTCATCAATCAGCGATTGGCTCTTTTACTTAGAAGGCGGGACGTATTCCGCCATATTGCGTTGCAGTTTCTCCCATTCATAACTAATAGGAGTGAACCGTCTTTCTATATCTAGTCTTTGGTGTACACTGCTTGGGCAAAAAAGGAAAAAGTGCCAAGCCAAAAATGGCAAAATATTTAGTGGTCTTTTAATGGTCTTAAACTCGAACTGGGAGACATTTCTCAACTCATGAACTGTTTGAAGCCATCAACATTGAGTGGAACAACACTAACTCTTCTTCCTGTAGTGTAAAAAGCTGTCTGCAAGCTGTTAATTCTGTGTTAAGTTACTTTATCTACAGTATTTGTGCAATTCTTGATCAGTGATTTCTGATGGTTAAGAGACCAACCATTGTCTTGTTGAAAAATAACATCTGATCATTCCTCTTTAGATATTCTCCTCTACTCCAAAGCAAGGCCATAACCATGTCTTGAACAATAGGGGGACCCATTTTTATAAAGCATAAAGAAACAGAACAGTGAAGGAAATTCTAGGGAATAAATCTAGTTGGGAAATAATCATTTTGAACTATTTGCATTAAAATACGCACACGTGTAGTTGTACGCCTAATGTGTCGAAAACGTTTCTTGTCTCGCCATGTTTACATATTAGATGTTTCGCTATTTACCTTACCTCACTCTCTTTCTACGTTAAACTGACGATTCCCGCTGGAATTCACGCTCTGCTTCTTGAACAGTAAGCCCCGCCTACTTTCATTTGATTGGCCATCTCAATCATTCTGACATTGACGAGAGCTGAGGCAGACCAGACTAACAATGTAACTTTGAAACCTTTTGTCGTCCTAATAAACATATTAATCAAGTTAATAGTGTAATCAAGTGCAGCAGAGCAGCAAGTGCAAGAATTTCAAATATTGGGGGGGACAATTTGGCCATTTCTAATTATTGGAGGGGACTTGTCCCCCAATGTCTATGCTGTCTTTGATGTTTTTCTGAGACGGCAATGGCTTTTTAAATAGTGCATTCGCTTTAATTTTGCTAATTTCCTGACCAATAATTTGTGGTTAAGACAAATAAAAGCATAGTGTGTGTACCCAATTTGGGATTGGCCCTTAGTGTTTTTTTTTTTGTTTTTTTTCTTGCCCATAAGTGTAATTTTTGTATATTTAGTAGCCACTCATAACATAACATGAATGCACAGCTCCTACCTTGTCAGATCTAAGACTTTAACGCCATCTAGCGGTCTGATCTGACCTTCACCTGTATTCATGGGGAAATGAGTTTGCATTATTATTAATAATAACAATCAGTGAGTCAGGTAATTAATTATATTCTGGAAATTCATTACAAATAAAAATCTATATTACAACTAAATAATCCTGTTTTTGCAGCACAAAAAAGGGATAATCCCCTGATCAATGTTCAGCAATCATTCGTTATCCAATTAAAGTCATTCGTTCAAAGGTCATTCAAAGGGCAGATTGGTTAAAAAGTAGCTTGTTGATCCTTTAATAATTAAATTTTAAACAAGTACAATATTTCAGGATAGTTTACCATTTACTTTTGTTTTTCTTTTAAGTACAAGGTGCGCATACAAGTGCCACAACATAAACAAGCAGAAGTGCAAAACAATTACATTTCAACAAACCAAATTTTCGTTTCCATTAAATAAACAAACAGGTGTGCATACACCCATTTACACCATAAAATAGAGTAGTATAATGATAAAGTAAACAATTGTAAAATTAATTTAGAGCACTAAAATGTTCCTGAAGACACTGATGGTATGATCACATCTCACGTGCGCGTGCACTGTTACACTAGCGGGATAATGGTCGGTTTAAAATACAGGTGCTACCTTGCAGCTTGGCAGTGAATGGTCGTCTTATATTCACATAGTTCGTCTTATTCGGTTGTAGAAACTGTGATGTTCTGCTTAGATAAGATAAAACTCTTATAACAACGCTTCCCGACATGTTGACTCGACGTTTACGCACGCAACGCGACGTCTGTAAAAGCCACGCCTTCACGCGTAAATTTTAACAAGAATCTATGGAGAAATCACAATCTTTGCAAGTGAGTACTACGGTTAGTTCGACACATTTGACAGCACATAAATGGGCGTTCACGACAGACAAAAATGACTAATATTTGTTGCTATGAAATACAATAGTCTTCCAGCAAGGGGCGCTCATCGGCCTAAAAAAAAACGAATTCTCCATTGAGACGCATTCCAAATTCAGGATATGTTTTTTTCTTACATTGTGTGTATTTGTTTAAATCTATAAATTAAAGTAATTGTTACCTGAGATACAAATGAAAATCCACCCCAAAATCTATAGCAAATAATTAAATACATTTTTTTTCTAAACCGAAAGATTGGTTAATCTGTTATAGCGCTGAGAAAAGTAACATCTATCACGTGACCACACTTGTACTTCAGCGGCAGACTGATGACTTTAATAGACGTTGAATTAACATTAGGCCTACATAACGCATAGTAATATAATATTACATATTATTATATATTTCTTATTACATAATATTATATTATAATATGGTATTACATTATATCTATGGAAATATACCGGGCCGTTTCCTTCCGTTTTGGCCTACAACTTGACGTCATGACTGAAAAGCCTTTAAGAGCCCTATGGGTAAAAACTACATATCCCATATCCCAACAACTTTTCTTCTGTTCTTTTTTTTTTTTTTTTTTTTTTTTTTATACAATTTAATCACTAATTTTAATCTGAATACTTAACCAAAACTTTGAAATGAATGTGTATTTCATTTTCATCACTGTAAGCCATTTTTCCTTCACTGTGTTGTCTATTGGTATAGTTTTGTTGATATAGTTCTTAAAAGTGGTTTCAAATTTTTCAATACACTTACAAGTTAAGGTACAAAATGGTGTAACGCACCCATGTGTTACTTAAGATATAATTTACAGTCAACCAGTCATTATTGCAATATGTTTAAAGTGCAACAGGTTATTTAATATATCAAGTATTTACGATGTTTAGGATCAAAACGAAAGCACAATGAAACTTTGACCACTGACCAGTAGATGGCACAAGACACCAATCAGCTCATATCTGTATCTGTACATATATATGCTCTGTTTAGCATTTAATACAGTAAGTATTGCTGACAAACAGTCCTAATATCTTCTCATCAGCAGCCATTAGTATTTCCACTCTGACTGACTTCTGCCATTTTAGAACAGCACACATGTACTATATCATAAATATACAGTCGGCACATTAACATTAGTTGTATGAAGTGTTTTAGGTATTAATATAAGTTATTATAAGCTATTAGTATTAAGCGCCATAAACATCACAATATGGAATATACAAGTATATTTATTATGAAATATAAAACTGTATAAAAGTATTAATATTTTTATATTATATACAAATATACACATCATATTTATGAAACAATATCTACTTCGGGTATTAAAAATTAAAAGTATTTTAAATATTAAAAAGTACACACATATTTAAAAGTATGCACTTTATAAATTACAAAATCTTGGAAATTTGTCACAAGTCACATATATGAAGCCACGCCCTAAATGTCACGAACCAATCGTGGCCGTGTCCGCAGAGCCCTTTCTGGTCACGTGACTCGCAGCAGTATTTATGGAGATGGTCTGCGCTGGTATAAATGAACTCAAGACGTGAAACAGAGTCTCTTTTATTGAAGTGTCACTGCTGTTCTAAGGGAGTCCGAGCTACAAAGTAGCTTTGACAAATATCAAGCATGGCAGGTATGTGACAATGAATACACTTTGTAAATTAAACAGAGCTGTTTAAGTGTAAGGGTTACTGCAAAGCATCTGTAAATAGCTATACGATTTATTTACATGTTACAATGTTGAGCTCTGTGCACTAATAAGGTTTTAAGGACTGTGTATGTTCTTTGCATTACTCATTTCTGCAGCACTATGCATGTAAAGTGTGTAATATTGGTTTATGCTGGCATTATTACTTAATACGAGTTTAAGATAATTGTTTTTGTAATCCAATTATTTTGGCACAACGCAGACTGCATTAAATATGTTCGATTAGTGAACGCATTGTTCTTTGGAGTCGGATTTTTGAAGCGGTTCACAACCCCGATCTGAACGATTCGTTGCTGAATCAGATTCAGTTTCTCGAGTCAACTCACCAACAGTTCATTACACCGAGAACCGCCTTTTTCGAATGTGTTCGACTCGCAATGATCCGAGTTAACAACTTGATTCAGTCTTCTTATTTTGTGTGACTATGAGCAGAGGAATCATTAAATGCCAAAAAGCTTTGGTTTTAATAAATAGCATTTCATTAAACCATGCAAAAACTTTTAAAATTAAACATTTTAAAAATATTGTTTAATGCAAATTAGTTTCTAAATGCTCTTTAATGAGCTGAATTATGGCTACAAACTAAAAACAAACCCCTTTTAATAAAATTTTATTGAAGAAAAACGTAACAATATGGCTTTTCTGGAATATTTTAGATCATATGCCAAGCAATGATGTAAGGAACCATGCCATGAGGTAAAAGAATCACTGAATCAGTTTTTGAACATATTTTTTTATGAATTGTTCAAATGAACCGATTCTTTGAATCAAATTAAAGCTAAACAAAAATCTGTTTAATTCCTGCAAGATAATGTGAAATCAAGTTCATAAGACGTTGTCTGTCAGTCATGCCATGTTATCCCCATCTGTAACCCTCTCATTTCCTTAGCAGAACAGGCATTTGTCACTTTGGCCACAAATGATAGCTATGCAAGAGGAGCTCTGGTGCTCGGAAAATCCCTTAGGAACCACAAGACTTCAAAAAAGCTGGTGGTGCTCATTGGACCCCATGTGTCCGATCAGTCAAGGTACAACATGTCAATTTCAGCCACTATAGTAGTGTGTTGCAAACCCATCTGACTTCTGTTTCTGAATGTTTTTAGGGCAGTGCTTCATAAGATCTATGATGAAGTCAGGCTGGTGGATGTGCTGGACAGTGGGGACACGGCACATTTGGCCATGATGAAGAGACCTGATCTGGGTGTCACATTCACCAAGCTGCACTGCTGGACTCTCACACACTACTCAAAATGTGTGTTTTTGGATGCAGACACACTGGTGAGTGTTAAGTCAAGGTGTGCCTTGTCAAAACATGTATGAAGTATTTATAATGCAGTTAGTCCGTGTGGTTTGGTATGTCAGTTGAATTACACTGTGCCTCATTAACTCTGTGTGTGTGAATGTATTCCTCTGCATTGCGTTTAACTTGTTTGACTTGCACTAAGCAGCGTAGGTATGTCTACATATCTTCAAATTAATACAATTCAGATTTTTAACCCATAAGAGGCTGTATTTATCTTATCACAAATACAGTAATATTGTGAAATGTTATTACATCTTTAGGTCTTTAGATCACTGCAGTTTTAAAGAGAAAATACTCAACAATAGTGTTGGTGTGTGAATTTGCACATGGTTTGTCTTAAAGCATATTAAAAACATCACATAGACATATAAACAACATTAAAAACTTGATTTTCATCACAGGGGGTCTTTAATATATATATTTTTTTTTTTCAGGATTCTTTGACTAGAAAGTTTGAAAGTTATTTGGACTTTTCTCTTATGTGCACAAAAATTGACCACAAATATTTATTAAGCAAGTAAATTGGGTTAATTTTGACTTTATGTTGACAGTTCTGATGACAAGTTTCACACTTTTTTGTTCACTGTAGGTGGTTTCAAACATAGATGAGCTGTTCGACAGAGAGGAGTTGTCTGCAGCACCGGACCCCGGCTGGCCTGATTGTTTCAACTCTGGTGTGTTTGTGTTTCGCCCGTCCAACGAAACCTACGGCAAACTTCTGCAGTACTGCACAGAGCATGGCAGCTTTGATGGTACGTAAACCACCAGCATCATTCACTTTTGGATGTGTCAGAGCTCTGAATTTGTAGTTTTCAGTACTATGTAGTTTTAAACCTTTTAAAGAAATGTTCCAGGTCTGTAAGTACTTTCATTATAAAGGCCTGTTCACACCAAGAACGAGAACTATAGCGACAATAACTACATTAGCATCCACACCAACAGACAATAACGTCCTGTTATTATAAGCATGTGCTGCAGTTTCATCATCTGCCGCTTTAAATGCTCAAGTTCTTTAAAGGAGACCTATAATGTCCCTTTTACAAGATGTAATATAAGTCTCTGGTGTCCCCAGAATGTGTCTGTGAAGTTTCAGCTCAAAATACCCCACAGATCATTTATTATAGCTTGTCAAATTTGCCCCTTGTTTTGTCACAAAAACACGTTGTTTTTGTGTGTGTCCCTTTAAATGCAAATGAGCTGCTGCTCCCGGCCCCCTTTCCAGAAGAGGGCGGAGCTTTAACAGCTCGCGCTTCGGTTGCTCAACAACAACAAAGCTGGAGAATCTCACGCAGCCAAAATGAGGATTGTCAGTAACGGTGTTCAGCCTTACATTGTTCAAACCGGAGTCGGACACTGATGGAGAGACAATTTTTAGAAGACCTTCTAGAAGTTACAACTTTTAGAATGAAACTGGACGTTTCTGAACAGTTAGTGGATAAATTTATGTAGTTGCTGTGGAGTTGATTCAACTCATCGACTAGCATGTGCCATCATGTTAATCTTTTGTGCAAATCCAGCATTGAATTGACCCTCGTTTGTGAAGCAGTCCGGCGTAAATGACGGCATGACAACAACACTCTACTACAACATCTCTTCCTCTTCTCTAAAGCAGCCCAACATGGCCTCGCCCCCTTTGTTGCGTGTTCCTGGGGGCGGGGTTTATGTAAATTTTGGGGTTTGTGATGTCACCAACCCAGGAAGAAGCTCGTTGTAGTCCCTACCAGCCGTTTGTTGTAGTCCTTAAAAAGCGATTTCTGTAAAAGAAAATATCTCCCTTTGCATTGAACTTTGAGCGTCATAACTTTGCAGATGTTGTTTATGCTCAAACAGCAACATTACACACTAACTAAAGTTAAAAAAGTGAAATCATAATCAAAGACCCCTTTAAAAGGAGAAATTCTGAATTATGTTCCCGCTGCTCTTTTCCACACAACAAGAATTAAACAGCTATATATATTTTTTACATGAAAATATATATATAGCTGCCTTTTAAATTTTAGGGTGAGGGTCCCTCACAGGATGATCATATCAACAACATTGTCAAAACAATTCCCCCTCACATGGATCTGCAAAAACAACTAAAAACGCTCTATTATTCATGCCAGGCCAGTAGTTGGCGATGTCACTTTGTAAAGAAACACTATGCGCCTATAGTCTGAACCAAGTGTGCCACACAAGTCCTGAAAAGTGAAGCCAAAACATTTAGATCGCCCCCAGGTGGCTGGATGCAGTATAGCTCATAAACCCCGCCCCCTCCATGTAATTGGATGGAACGTGAACAATCTAAACTACTAAAGAACTAAACAATCAAATTACACTTTTGATTGACACTTTTTTTTCCCAAGATGGTTTCTGTCATTTTAGGTAGTTATCACGCTGATGTAAATTCAAGTGTTCGTTTTTTAAATAAAAAGTTTGGGTTTAGTTAGTTATTTGATGCTATAAAACGGGGGTTTGACATCATGATTGACGGCTGAGATTGACAGCTTCTCTGAGCGAAGTAGTCATTGAGGCACCAACAGACTTTTTTTGGGATTTTCGGGACACAATAACATGACGTACTATTCGTTATAATGTAGGACATAGCGTAGTACGCGTAGAACAGCATAGCATTGTGTACTACGTCGTGGAAGTTAACACTTTTTGGACATACACCGAATACGTATGGCTCATTATTTTACTTTATAAAGTTTTAAATAAGGATATTTGTCTTACACAATGCATTGATTCACTTCAGAAGGCCTTTATTAACCCCCCGGAGCCGCGTGGCGTTATAATCAATGGATGCACTTTTTTTGGACTTCAAAATGTCATCCTCCAGTCACTCCCATTATAAAGCTTGGATGAGCCAGGATATTTCTAATATAACTCTGATTGTGTTTGGCTGAAAGAAGAAAGTCATATACACCTAGGATGGCTTGACGGTGAGCAAATTATGGGGTAAATTTCATTTTTGGGTGAACTAGCCCTTTAAAGCTTCCCATATGTATCTTTCTGGTAATCAGGGTGCTTATCAGGTACCCCGCCTGTAATCAAGGCCAGGCGTGGCTAAATAACCCAGCAGAGTTATTTTAGATAGCTATTGAATCTGAATGGATGCATCTTCCTTATCATTCCACCTCTCCATTCCAGTCGAAACAACGTAATCACACACGCAGTAGTTTGATGTGTGCTCATCTTACACATAATGTCAGCGCAATTAAGTCGCCCTTGCTTGTTTGCATCACAAAATTACCTCAAGCGAAAATGCCCAACAGAGCCTCCCGAGTATTGCCCAACACAGCTGGTTCATAAGCCCGGCAAGAGGAATTTGGCACAAGCACTCGTAGCAAACAAAAGCTCTTTCAAGGCAACCCTCTTTTTCCTTTTCTTTAGGAGCCAAGGGCCTTTTTCTACAGCCACCTCTTGGCAAAGTTGCTTGTTATGCAACTTTTATGGGTTTTAGTAATGTGGTAAAATGGTTAACAGGACAAGACTTTGCTTTGTATTTTTTTACCCGTTAGTTAATAAAATCCAGGGCAAATAATTGTTTGCACATGCCAACTTGTGTGAGTGACTTTCAGGAAACTGATGTATTGGTGTAAAGTTTTCAGCTTGACGACACAGTGAACCCATTCTTACGAGTCTGGCTGAGAGTTTGAGTGTGACCGTCGAGTAACCAATTAGATTGCTGCGTTGTGAGGGAGGGCTCTGGTGCACTTTCTGAAATTAATTGACACTGCTTACATTATGGAGACTGGCACCTTTTCAAAAGCCTGATTATTATGCTTTTGTTACTCCACAGAACCCAGTGGCTCTTTTGGGCTGTCATAAACAGGGTCTGAGCTGTATGCAGGCTGTATAGATACAACACAAGCTTGTCAGCTTGAGTTTTTGGTCTATTTTTGTGAAGTGACCATCCTCTGAACATCCTCTGGCCCTGTTTAATGACACCTCAATGCTCTAATGGAGTGGTAATTTGTAATGATTGTTTTATTTTTAGCAGGGCTAGTTTGTCTGTGGTCGTAACAGGGATAGCTTGAACTCTTGACTGTTGCCATGTTGTCTTATGGTATTCTCTGCTTAAAGGCACAATTTGTAAGATTTTTGAATTAAAATATCCAAAAACCACTAGAACAATGTTATATATTTTGTTGACTTGTGTACTTACATTATCCCAAGAATGTTTTAATCCAGAGAAATAAGGAATTTTAACCAGGACACGGACCGTGTCCATGCGTCGCCTATTAATGAAATCATACCCGCGTTATCCTCGATTTCTGGTTTTATTTTGTAGAAACCATGGAAACACCAAAGACGCTTTAATATATGATGTGTTTTATTAGACAGGCGAGCAACTGTTTGGATACATTCATCGACAGAAAACTAATCATGTTATAGAGCTCAACACAGTAAGTCTTGTTGTTTAAATCTCGATTTCTTGATTTACCGCGAGTACCATGTTTTACCATGTCTAATATCGATCTAGTTTACTGCAGTGTGCAACAAGTGTCTTATAGTAGCCTCTGAGCGAACACAGAGTAGCACTATAAAAACTTTCAACACACAAATGTATCTAATACGATAAAACAGCGCTGCGTTACCACACATACACATGACCGGAGGAAGCAGAAGCGGTGACTGCGGCATAATAAAAGCTCCGCTGTTCTCGAGCCATGTGTCGCGTTCGTCTCTCATCAGCAATCGCTCCAGAGGCCTCGTCCAGCTCCAACACCCTGCTTCATACTACAGTAATGTTAAAAAATCTTTAATACATTAGCTCATCCATGAAAATGATTTCTGCCCGAGTCCCGTCAGATTCTTTTCCACGGACTGTAGACGTAAAGACAACGCCTCCAATGATTCCGCGGAATCAAGGCGTCATCAAGCTACACCTTTTGTTTTGAATAAGCGACCTCTAGTGGCAGAAAATAACATATTTTGCCTTTAATGAAACTGAGTTTGGGAGGGAAGAAACTAAGAAACTAGATTCACATTTCGAATAGAAAATGTGAGTGATGCTTTTCTATGCCACCACGATGCTGGGGTGTTTTGGCTGCCTGTCAGAGGGTTTGGGGGTATTAAACTAAAGAAATTCAAAGAACAGTGAGTGATAATCTCTGTGATAAACAGTTTCAAGAGTGTTTTGTGTAAAGAAACCAGCAAAATCACCTCCAGTTTTGTTGGCCGTTCATACAACTGGCATTCAAAGACAAAGCATCGGTGTGTTCTCTCATATACCTGCAGAGTGAAACAGGGCATCAAACAAGCATCTTTCCATTTCCTCATTTATTACAGTCAAGATGACCTGAGGCTATCATGTGGACTTGTTCTTATCCTCTGCCAGTGTAAACCAGCGAGAGACTATGTACATTCCTGCACAGTTCAGATCATCCTATCAAAATGAACGCTTCAAGACCGCAGTAATGTTTGTAGAGCCACTTGCACAAGGAAAGCCCCAGGGGGGCGATTCTGAACTCTGTTTCTGAGCTTCTGACGGCACGCCCAAATAAACTGGCTGTGGATTGGTTTAGCTGGTAAACCAGCATGCTTTGCAAGCACATTATTCTGAATGCTCCAGCGTGTTGGCTAATCTGTTGTAGGCACGTAGCATTATTTGAGTTTCAAAAGCCCTTTTTTTGGCTGGCAGTGAGGATGCTGTATATGGTTTGTGCTGACTATATTCATTTCCTCATATCGTGCATATGGCTTGTCCTGGAGCAAACATTCATGTGTTTTAGTGCAGAGGCTGGCAATAAAATCTGAGTGCAATCCAGCTCAGCTCACACACAGGTCACTTTCAAACCCAGCAGCTGCTGGCCAGCACAGTGAATTCGCTGTCTTTTTGGGGCTCTTTTCACCCTCGCACGAAACTTCAGATTGTGTGGATTCTAGGGGTGTAACAGTACGTTTTCGTCCTGAACCATCGGTACGGATGTCACGGTTCGGTGCATACAGTCAGACGACGAATACAGTCGTTCACAGGCGATCCACACTCCAATCCAGAAAGGGGGGGCGTGCGGTAATGCAACGCTGTTTGCTAACCGCCGCAACAGAAAAAAGAGCAGCAGAAGAAGAACAGATGATCTATGCATAGATTCAACATTCAACAGTGGAAAGACATCAATAAAATTCCTTGAGAATAACATTTCACGTAGCATTACATTTACATCAGGCAAGTCATTTAGTGTCCACAGCATGTTAGTTCACTAGAGAAATTAACTCTAAAGGGGAGCATTTCACTAAATATATGCACTATATCAGCTTATATATTCATTATATTTACTTTACCTGTTCGGCAGTGTGTCCACCAAAGTGTTTTTTCCAGTGGCTAGCGTACTTTTCCAATTGTTTTCAAAGGGAACGCTCCATAATTTTTAAATGCCAGGAGTGTAACTAGGCACTGAGAGTCTTTTTCGCGCTCAAGTGCTGAGCGCTTGACGTTTCATAGCAACAAAGCGTCTCAACTAAAAAAAAAAAGCAAGAAATTTTAAAAAGATTCAGCTGGGAGAACATCTAGCAACTAATTAAGTTAATTGATATCAGGTCTGTAACATGATTAGCTAATAAAGGGATGTCTTAGAGAGGCAGAGTCTCTCAGAAGGAAAGATAGGCAGAGCTGTGAAAGAGTGCGTAAAAAGATTGTGGAAAACTTTAAAAACAGTGTTCCTCAACGTCAAATTGCAAAGCCTTTGCAAGTGCATAACATCATCAAAAGATTCAGAGAAACTGGAGAAATCTCTGTGCGTAAGGGACAAGGCCGAAGACCTTGATTGGATGCCCGTGGTCTTCGGGCCCTCAGACGACACTGCATCACTCATCAGCATGATTGTGTCAATGACATTACTAAATGGGCCCAGGAATACTTCCAGAAACCACTGTCAGTAAATACAATCCGCCGTGCCATCTGCAGATGCCAACTAAAGCTCTATCATGCAAAGAAGCCATATGTGAACATGGTCCAGAAGCGCCGTCGTGTCCTGTGGGCCAAGGCTCATTTAAAATGGAGTGTTTCAAAGTGGAAAAGTGTTCTATGGTCAGACAAGTCCAAATCATTAAATGAAAAAAATTCGTCAAAGACGACCACGAGCTCTTCAGCAGCTGGAAACCTGTATCAGGCAAGAATGGGACCAAATTCCAACACCAAAACTCCAGAAACTCATTACCTCGATGCCCAGACATCTTCACACTGTTTTGAAAAGAAGAGGAGATGCTACACCATGGTAAACATGCCCCCATCCCAACTATTTTGAGACCTGTTGCAGGCATCGAATTTGAAATGAATTTTTTTTACAATTTTATTTTACATAGTATTGTAAAATTTCTCAGTTTAAACATTTGTTATGTTATCTATGTTCTATTGTGAATAAAACATTGGCTTATGTGATTTGAAAGTCTTTTAGTTTTCATTTTATTCAAATTTAAAAAACGTCTCAACATTTCTGGAATTCGTGTTGTAAAAACAGAAAAGTTTTTTCTTCGTGTTTTTCGTGTACAGACATTATCAAAACGACCCCTGTTTGTCAAAACGAATCTGTGAAAGTGATTTTAAAAAACGCTGTATTCTGCTGCCAGGCCAGTAGTTGGCAATGTCACTTTGTAAAGAAACACGACACGCTTATAGTCTGAACATGTAATACGCATGCGCATGACGTCACCATATTCACAAATTGTTTGGTGGTTGCTAGGGTGTTATTTAAATTCAGATCTGACCCAGCCTTTTTACTTTTTCAAAAACTTGTTTCACTCAAATGTGCATCACAATAAGGAAGATCTGTCGCTACTTCTGTTTCATTGACTGCGTCTGCTTTTTTTCATAAGTTGAATACGGAAGGCATAGGACGTAGCGTAAGCGTTTTGAACTGCGAAGTTGAATGGAAGGCGGTCTGGCAGAAGCTAGATATTTTACTTTATAACTTGTTAAATATGGATATTTTTCTCACACAAATTCATCGCTTCACTTTAGAAGGACTTTATTAACCCCTCGGAGCTGTGTGGAGTAAGTTTATGATGGATGGATGTGGATGGATCCACTTTCTTGAGCTTCAAACTGGTTTCCCCCGTTCACTGCCATTATAAAGCTCGGGATATTGTGTCAGGATATTTATTAATATAACTCCGATTGTGTTCATCAGAAAGAAGAAAGTCACCTAGGATGGCTTGAGGGTGAGTAAATCTTGGGGTAATTTTCATTATAAAGTGAATTAATCCTTTAATGTTAACCAGCTGTCTGCGTGTCTTCAGGAGCGATATTAATATTACCCGTGTCCTCCTCCTGGATTCTGTGTCTCCTACTGACTGTACAGCAGACACATGATCTCAATACAGGCTGATTAAACAGCCTTTCAGTATTTGTTTGTGTGCAGTGCAGTGCAGTGCAGTATGTGTCATGCTGAAACATGTATAGCCGTGTCTCTGTGTTATGTGTGTCCTTGGTGACCTTTGAGCAAGCATGCAGGAACTAGGCTGCTCTTTCAGACTGTGACCTCTTTTAGATACGTAGTAGGGTCTTTTTTCAACTACTAAGCACCTGGGCGCATTCCTTGTACAGGAGTAAAGAGCCTAACTGGTGTTCATATTTTTTTAATTTCCCTGCTATAAGATGTAAAAATAGCCATCCTACACTGCTGAGTATCTTAGAACTTATTGTCTGTGTTTGCTAATTGGATTTCAGGTAAGTTTTTTTTTTCATCACTGGGGGCTCAACATACTGTATTCAATGCCATCTGTGCAATATTGTTTGGAGCTGTATCTGAATACACTAATTTTCACTCACTGTCCTTATTCACTATGGAGTCCACAGTTTTGGACACCATATGCCTCTGTCTTCCCACACTGACAGCTACTCTGACCAAACGCATCAGATTTCATCATATGCAAAATGACTGTGTGAACAGTAGGAGGATAGAACAGCTTATAAACAACCAAAAACACTACTAAAGAATACTATGAGGATACATTAGCAACCCTATAGCAAAAGCCTGACATAACATTACATAACAAGGAATTCAAAATGTAACTTTTATACTTGATTTTGTTTTATACAAAGGGGTTCTCAAGGGGTGTTTTCGCAGTGATGCCTTAAAAGAACCATTCTGGGTTCCACAAATAACCTTTCTTAGTGCAAAGAATATATAAATAATAACCTTTTTCCACTATAAAGAACCTTTTGTGCAATGGAAAGGTTCCATGGACGTTAAAGGTTCTTCATGGAAACATAGATGCCAATAAAGAACCTTTATTTTGAAGATTGTAATACATTTCCCTCATAGTTTTTAGTTTCAATTCCTCAAAAAAAAAAAAAAAAAAAATATATATATATATATATACTGTGCCTCCGTGGTACTTTCAACAGATCAATCACATTTGTTTGTTTGCCTATTTGGTTATGCTGTTAATTTTATTTATTTATTTATTTATTTTTTAAATTATTTATTTGTTCATTTTATTCATTTAATTGTATTTATTTATTCATGGTAATTGTTTTTTATTTTGTTAGTTAATTATTAGTTATTTATTCATTTAATAGTTTATTTAATTGTTTATATTTTGTTAATTATTTGTATTTAGTTAATTATTTGTTCATATTTCATTATTAATTTTATTGTTATTTATATATTTATTATTTATTTAATTCATTTTTAATTAATTAATTATTTATTAATTTTAGTTGTTTGTTTTAATTTAATTATTTATTTATTCATTCAATCAATTTTTTAAAACTCATTTAATTGTCTATTTTTATGTTGTTAATTTGATTTATTTAATTGTTTTTTTTGTTAATTATTTATTTGTTCATTCTAGTTATGCATTTATTTAATTATTTATTCATTTAATAGTTTAGTTGTTTATATTTTAATTATTAGTATTTTTATATATTCATTATTTATTTAATTCTTTTGTTTATTATTTATTCATTTTAGATATTTATGTTTTCGTTTAATCAATTATTTTTTTATGAATTCAATTGTTTGTTTATATATTTATCGCAATTACACTTGGTGACACTTGTGGTGCAGAAATGACACGCTTATGCTTTAAATGCTTAAATTAAGGACTTAATTGTGTTTAAAGTGTTCTAAATTATATTGATCAGTGCAATAGAGCTAATTCCATTTTAAGTGACATTATTTAGTAATTGTTTGTCCAACAGGAGGGGACCAAGGAGTTCTAAACGGCTTCTTCAGCGACTGGGCAACAGCTGACATCACAAAACACCTTCCTTTCATCTATAACATGAGCAGCATAGCCATCTACACTTACCTTCCTGCTTTTAAACAGTAAGTGTGACTCCTTGACTTCATCACCCTGTTTGACACTATATCACTGATGTTGGCATGTGCTGGCCTTTAGGATGGGACAGTAAGAGGATACACACACGAGTCACATGAAGGCTGCTTATACCGTAACATCAGGTTACAGGTGCCGAGGAAGGAAGAGTGTGAGACGTGGCTGAGAGTGTCAAAAAATCATTTCAGGACACACTCTCTCTAATTTGAAAATGTTTTCAGCTGCCAGTAGTAATAGTATTCATAGTATTTTTAGCTCAGTTTTACACCATTTACCATATTTAAATCCATTTAGCTGATTTTAACCCACAGAAAATGTGAAAAAAGTCAGAGCAGATTTCAGTCTGGCCATTTAACCAGTTAAATCCTGATGTATTACTTGACCTCAAAGCAATAAACACGTTTTATTTTCGTCCCAACATCTAAATGCATTCATAAACCTTATAGACACCTACTATCATACAAGAATGCATGCTAAATATTTGGGGCCAGATTTTCTAAACAGGGCAAATTAGAGTGAGACCGCAATCCCATAAACGCACAGATGAGAGTGGAAAGTTCTGCGGATTATCATATCTAAAACATTGCTAAATCACTGCTTGTCTTTAGTAAATCCTGACAGTAGTAACCCTTCGAAACTCGCACTGCGTTCCCCAGGAATCGCTATTGACATTGGCAGGCGGCAGCCTATGGCGTCACTACTGGTGCGACTCTATAAAAGGGCACCTGTGAAATACGTCATCCTCTTTCTTGTCTTCAGGAGACCGTTTATTTGTTCATGAGTTAGACACGCATTTAGCTCCTGAAGAAGCTGAATGCTCACATTGAATGGATTTCTCAATGAAAACCTCTGTTTGAACTAGTGCGCTTGAGGTTAAATGCA
Organism: Ctenopharyngodon idella; assembly: GCF_019924925.1. Classification (NCBI taxonomy): domain Eukaryota; kingdom Metazoa; phylum Chordata; class Actinopteri; order Cypriniformes; family Xenocyprididae; genus Ctenopharyngodon; species Ctenopharyngodon idella. Next base: position 3,582,192 of record NC_067242.1, on the reverse strand, counting down.
CGCTTTTTGTGATGCGCTCACAGTAATTGGTTCCACCCAGGCTTGACTCTTTCTTTAGGGATGAGAGTTAAACGCCTGCACCCCGCGGCTCAGGTCCTGCAACCGCCATTATGGTGAGGCGGGATTGGGCGTGGGGGGTTGTAGGCAGAGCACGGGCGAGTCGAACAGGAAGTTTTTTGGCTGCTCTTGTTGATTCAAGTAATAATATTGTTTTTGTTATTTATCTAAATCTGAGGAATTAGAGACAGAAAGGTGCTGTAGTTGTTATTATTATAACAATTAGGAGTTGTGGGAAGTTATAGCCTGCAGCAATGACAGATTAGATCTGATTTGGTTGTATGAGACCGATTTTGTGGAAAACAGTTTGTCTCTGCATAACTGCCCTGCTCCTGTGAGCCTTCCTTTTTTTCCTTTGATCTCTATGCTGTGGCAGAGAGATCATAAGAGATTCCATATTCGGCCCACATTTATCCTTTATTAGAGAAATGTGTAAGGATTGCGTGAGCATAGGAATGTGTCTGCCTCCCTACTATTTCTCAGTAGCTGAGGCGTTCTCATTAAAGGCTCCCCCCGGCCATTTGGATTTTTATGTTCTACTGAATGACAGGTTCACTAAGCAGAAGCTGTGGTTGCTGAGCCCTGCTTGGTTAGCAGTGTCAAGTTGTTAAGCTTTCTGTAAGCCTCCTTGATAAGCTGTCTTTACAGTAAAGCATTGTTAGGCCTCTTCTCATTATAGAGAGTCATTCTTCTCAGGCTTCCGCTACCTAGAGATCCACCTGAATAGCAGGTCCGAGTTGTTTGGCCTTGCGAAGCCTCTTTGGTAAGCTGTTCTGAGCGTGGGACACTGATAGAAGCCTCCTTTCGCCTTTGGGAGTTGTCATACTCTGACTCTGTCACCCGAGCTCGGCAATCAGTAGTGCTGAATTGTTGGGCTCTTTGCAGGCCTTCTTGGCCTCTGCTTTTAGAAGGAAGCGTTGTTAGGCCTCCTCTCGCTATAGAGAATTGTTCTGCTGAGGCCTCCGCTCCCCAGAGATCCACTCTAATAGTGCGATCAAGTAGTAAGGCTTTCTGTTAGCCGTTCTGAGTATAGGATATAGTTAGGCCTCCTCTCCCTTTAGAGAGTTGTCATGTTGAGGCCTCCGTCCTCAGAGCTCCACCACGCAGTGGTGCTGAGTTGTTAGGCTTTCTGGGCCTCCTTGGCTGCTGCCTTTAGGAAGCGTCATGGGCCTCCTCTCGTTATAGAGAGTTGTTTTAGCCTCCACTCCCCTGAGCTTCACCTGCATAATGGTGAGAGGTGTTAGGCTCCATCAAGCCTCCTTGGGAAGCTGTTTTGGGCAACAAGACTTAGCGATGCACCCTCTCGTCTCGAAAATTGTCGCATGGAGGGGATTTTCATCCTTTTTGGACAAGGTAGTGTTGCCAGGTTGTTAGGCTCTCTTTTAGCCTCCTTGGCTGTTGCTTTAGGACTGAAGCATTGTTAGGTTTCTTCTCGCAGAGTCTCTCGTAGGCTCTCCTGAGCGTCCTTGGGAGCGGCCCTGAGTATAGAACGTAGTGAGGCCTCCTCTCGTCTTAAAGAGTCAACATATTGAGGTCTCCGTTCTTGGAGCCAGAATTGAGCAGTAGCACTGAGTTGTAGGCTCTTTTCCTGAGCCTCCTCTGGTGCATCTGGGTTGGGAGTACTTTTAAACCATTGTCTGTTTGCTCCCCTGAGCTCCATCTGCTATGTTAGTGTCAGGTTGCTAGGCCTTCTATGAGGCCCCCCTGACAGACGTTGGATATGGCTAGGCCTCCTCTCTCAAGAGAGAGTCATTATGATAAGGCCTTCGTCCTCCGATCTCAGCCAGGGGCTAAGTTGCTAGGCTGTCTGTGAGCCTCCTTGGTCACTGCTCTTGAACTAGAGTGCTGTTAAAGCCTCCTCACTATAAGAGTCGTTCTATAGAGGCCTCTGCTCCCCTGAGTTCCACCCATTATTGTGTCCTGGCCCTGTTATGTAGCCTCCTTGACTGGCATAGGATGTAGTGTATTCGTTTTATGAGCTCATCCATAGGCTAAGTGGTTAGGCTGTCTGTGGGCCTCCTTGGCTACTGCGAGTGTTGCTAGGCCTCCTCTCGGTACAGAGTTATCTTACTCCCTCTCAATTTAGAGAGTTGTCATACTGAGGCCTCCGCTTCGAGAGCTCGGCTAGGAGGTAAGGTAGTATTCTAAGTTGTTAGGCTCTCTGGGAGCCTCCTTGGCTACTGACTTTAGTGTGAAATGTTGTTAGGATGCCTTTCATTATGAGACTCATTGTATTGAGGCCTCATTCTACAGAGCTTTGTGGACCATTTAGACTGAGTTGCTAGCGCCTTTCAGAGTTTTTTCGGTACTGCCCTTGAGTTAGAGCATCGCTAGGCCTCTTGTTTGAGGGCTTCACTCTTCAGGGCTGTCTGAACAGAAATTCTAAGCGTTAGGCTCTCTGTGAGCCCCCTTGGATGCTGGCCCCTTTTATACTCACGGTCGCACCAGTAGTGACATTATAAGCTGCCGCCTGCCAATGTCAAGTTCATTGTTCTGTTTAGACTCATGCTTCAGACTCCGGATATGCTGGAGGCATTCCCCATAGCGACCCCTAGGGGATGCAGCGTCTCGTTCCCTATTCTCCGGGAACAATGGTTACATGTGTAACCTGAGATGTTTTTTAATGCCAAAAGAGGGTGTGTGCTGGAATAAGCTGTTAGTAAATCTGGCCCTTAATGTCTTTCTGTCCACAGATATGGTGCAAATGCAAAAGTCGTCCACTTCCTGGGACAGATGAAGCCATGGAGCTACACATACAACCCCACACAGAGGAGAGTGCGAGGGGACGTGCAGGCGTCTTCTCACCCCAGCTTCCTCCTGGAGTGGTGGGCGCTGTACAGTGGTGAGGTGGTGCCCATGCTGCTCAGAGAGTACGGAGACCAGCCCTTCTACTCCGGCTGTGAGGTCAGACCCCAGATAATAAAATATCCCTTTCCATGAGTCTTCATGGCCGTGTCCCAATTTTCATACTTACACAACATGCTGTTTTGTTGTTAAGATACATTATTCACACTTTGTCAAAAAAATTAAGTTTGCGTTTAGTCTTATTTGAAATAATTTTAAGTCGTCTTGAGGCCTCTTGGTTGAGAAGCACTACTTCAGTTTCGTACATTTCAAAACTGCTGCGGCACCCTGTCCTTTATCGCTTTTGATAGCAGTGATTCTTTCAAACTCTTCAAACTTAATTTACCATTTTTTTATTAATATTATTAATTGAATGTTTTAATTGCTTGAATTATTCTCTTGCAAACAGGAGGATGCTGCCGAGAGTGAGCAGGTCCAGCCCCTCATGTCGTCAGCGGAGCGCAAGCAGAGGTGGGAACAGGGCCAGGCCGACTACATGGGAATAGACTCTTTTGACAGCATTCAGAAAAAGCTTGATGCTTTCCTTAAATAAAAAGCCACAATTTTAAACACACCGAAATTCAGCTATGCAAGTGTGTCACATTGTGGTACGCTAACTCATCACATTCTTGTCTTCTTCATACAAGCATTTATTTCCAGTTGCCTGAACTTTACCTTTGAATCTCATGCAAAATGTGAATTCTAATATACTTAGCAATTTTATTGATTTATAAAGGGAGTTTTGGGCCACCGAAGTGTGAGCTTTCTCTTTCTCAAGCTCAAAGTTTCAATATTTTAATGGTGTACTCACCAGTGTTGCCAACTATTTTCAATGGAAAGTAGTTAAAGCCTGCTTAAAAAGTTGTTAAATCTCTCTAGATGCGCCAACTGTCGGCACTTTACATCTATTTTCTTTACTAATCTGTGCTCACATACACTGCGTCCGAAATCAAATACTTCTCTACTATATAGTATGTGAAAAACAGTATGCCAACAGAGTAGTATATCTGAATGCATAGTATTCGAAAAACAGTAGGCAAAAAGTACACCACAACTTCTGAATTCTTCTGATTCTGAAGTGTGCATTCGATAGACACTTTACTATCCCATAAGGCCACGGGAGAGGATTTATGAGTGGCAGTGAAGTGACGCAGCTGGCGTTGGTAGGTCGCATAACCGTAACAACATGGTGGATGTAGTACGTCCAAATTTCATTAAAATCCACATTCATACTATATTTTAATCGCTCGTGAAGTAAGTTCAAATTCAAATACCTACTCAGACAGTACGCGATTTCGGATGCAGTGATACTGTATTTTAATATAATATGTATAGGGGAATGTCTAAGAAAGCTGTTCTCGTTCACAAATTTTCTGTCAGACAATGGAACGAGTGATACAGTGACTGACTACATGCTAACCAGCGGTCCAAAAAGGGGTGTGAAAAGCTGCTTATCCAGTGACAAAGTCTCATAATTAATAGTTTATCGAATTCACAGTAATGAATTTATCAATTTTCCAGTAAATGGGGTTATGCAGAGATACTGTATTCAGCATTAGTATTCATCTGACCAATGAGGAGATGTTCATAACCCAGCTTTTAAAAGGCTACTGATATGACTGGATTGTTCATCTCATGGTAGGGCACATGCTTTTAAACATAGAGTAATATTCATTTTATTTTTAGTGAAAAAAAAAATTACATAATGCATCTTGATGCACATCTTGTTGCCAATGTCAGCACTCAAATAAACTATAGTCCCATATATAATTCTCTTTTAATAAAGATGAAAACTTCTTTTTCTCTACCTATTGTTTAATCTGTGCCTTAATGTTTCACTTTTTAAAGGTTTGATGCTCTTGAATGTCAGTCTGGTTGATCTGATTTTTCATCATGTTATGGATGGTGTATTTCGGTTTACAGTGTTATTTCTGTGTCATCACTGTGCAATCAATTGCCACTTGTTTTTCCTCATCTTTTTTTTTTTTACATCTTTGTCTGTATTTTTGTTTTATCTTTTGTATCTGTTTCCTTTTATTCAGTGTTACAGGGCCTTTGTCCCCCGGCTACAAAATAAAGCTTTTGAAATGATCATGTGTGTTATGTGTGTTTGATAGCCAGGCATATTTATTGTAATACATAGATAATAAATACATTAATATTCTACCTCAACTGTCGGGAACATCTTCCACCAGAACCAGGTTTGAAATTGAAGAGTTGGTCTTACATTTTTTTTCAACTGCTTGCACAAAAAATCCTTACTTGCCACACAATTTTTGAAACCTGACACTCAAACACCAGAACCAAACACCAAATCTGCAAAATACACTAATTCTCGGCCTTCGACTCAGTTTTCAATTTCATAAAACACTTTTTACAAAACACAACACACAATTCTCTATGTAACACACAAAAATCTGACAGAAAGTATCTTGATTTCCTTTTTCAAACACAACCATTGTTTCTGTACAACTACACATGGTTGATGTATTTCTTTTCTTTCGTACTGTGTAATACTGTATTCACAACCACAAATGCTTACAGTAAAAAATAAATAGTTTGGTTTCAATCTTGCTTTCGTTTTCGGTTTACCGTGAATTTTTCAACATCTCTCTGCCAACTACTTTCAGTCTCGTACAGAAATGTACATAGGAGCTCATGAAAGAAGGTTTTAAAAGGTGTTTGCAATGTAAGACAAATGTTTGCTTTTGAGATGTATTTGTGATATTTTGAATACAGTGCTTCATTTTGCAAGAGATGTGAGGCATTTTGCATTTTGTGTGTGCAATTCTTGGATTTGTGTAAAGTTTTGAAAAAAAAAGGCAAAGTTTTGAAAATGTGTGTAAGCAGTTGAAAAAAACTAAACAGCAATAAAAAAAAAAAAAATCAGGAAATTATGATTTCATAAGTTATATTACAGCGACACCATGTGGTTCGTGTTGAAACTGCATCTTTACATGCATCATTTTAGTGTTTGTATTATTTTTAGAGTTTATATTTGTGAAATATTGATATCATGTAGTTCTTAAGTCAAACAGGTTTGTTAAAATAACAAATATGGATTTGTTCTGCTCTGGTCTTTTATCTTTATTCTATATACACTACTGGACAGGTTGCATGGCAACAAATGGTTTTTATTGTTCTTTTTTAATAACAAAGAAACAGCAAACGTTACCCATATCAAAGTATTGAGTACAGCGCTTGCAGTTTACTGTACAATAACAATAAACAAATTCATAGGCTGTGAATATGTGATAATTCTCTTCTATTTTCAAATGCTAACCAATGCTAATTGTACACTTTTGGACACTTTTTAGGTAATGTAATAATTATTAAATACATTAATTTATATATATATATATATATATATATATATATATATATATATTAATGTATTTAATAATGTATTTGGTATCGAATGTTATTCATATTATCATAATTTATGCTCCTGGCACCGCCCCTTAAGCGCATTCGCTCTTTTCAATAGGTAAACGTACTGTAATTTGCGTATATTTGCATAATTCATAAGATGTGCATCTCCGGCCCCGCCTCCGCCAGAGTTGTCAACAGTTCAAGATGGCTGCGCTGCCGATGGTGAGAGTCGCGCTGCTTATCGCGTTCTCGGTGTTTCTTACGCTGATCCTGGGCTTCGGCTTGCCGTCCGTCCTCAACCTCTTCGCGCGAAGCTGTGGCTTCCCGGAGGCGAGCGTCACCGAGTGCATAGTGCTCATGTACGCGCTGTTTGTGCTGTACGTGGCCATGCCTCGACTGCCCCGCGGGACAGTAAAGGTAAAGTACAGTGTGCACGTTACATACAGCAGCGAACTTAGACTTGAATGAATGCTGTTATACTGTTATATCTATAGAATGTGATATATAAGATTTAGCATATGTGGAATAAACGGTACATTATGCAAAATATGTATGTGTGTGCCATAAAATATCTGGATAATGATCTTATCTTTGTGCATATTTTGTGCATATTACTTTATAGATGCAATGCATTTTATATATAAATACATATGCATCTATATCCATATACTATATATATATATATATATATATAAAAGTTGTTTTTACATAATATATGTGTGTACTGTGTATAATTCTGTATAAATACACACACATAATGTATATATTTAAGAAATATTAGCATGTATATACTGTGATATATTGATATGATTTATATTATATATAAATATAAAAAAAAATTCTTAAATATACACATGCGTGTGTGTGTGTGTGTGTGTGTGTTTATATATACATAATAATTATACACAGAACACACATATATTATGTAAATACAAACTTGTATTTTGGATGCGATTGACTGCACTAATATATATATATATATAATTTGTAGTTTTTATGTTTTTGATTTTTTTTATTTTCAGCATTGAAGGGACCATTTCAAAGTAACATTTTAGATAATGTAAAAATTCTGAAAAATAATGTAATTATTATATAAAATGTTATATTATAACATGTTTATTATGTTTTGTTGTATATTGTTATATATATATATATATATATATACATATACATATATCATTTTGTTGTTGTTATTATAATTAATTATTTTATTGAAATTCATTTTAGCTAATGGACCTAAATGAGGTGACTGTTGAAGTTGACCAAACAGAAACTGATGCAGCATACAGCAGAAACACTTATATATATATATATAATCATTTAATTGAGTTGATTTATCTTTCAAATGAATGCTGGTTATTTTATCAATTACTTAATGATTGATTTCAGATCAGCCAATCACAGTTTAAAACCACTGATTTAGTAACAAGTTGTCAGAATTGCAGCTCAGACGAGGCGCTCGTTTATTTCTCATCAGGGCAGTGAATTGTTGGCACACTCAGTTTCACAGTAATGCTGCGGCTTTATGAAAGTAATATTGCATAATATTTCCTTTGTAGGTTGAAGGGAAAGCTGTGCTGGTTACTGGCTGTGACACTGGGTTTGGACTCGCCTTGGCCAAGCACTTCCACAGGCTCGGCTTCACTGTGTTTGCAGGTTGTTTGTTTAAGGTAATGGTTCATCTATTCCTGCAATGAGTGATTCAGATGAGCTTCTGTTGTACATCAGTTGATAAATAATCGTATATAGTGTAGGTATAAAGTCGAGGCCGCTTAAGATGATGAAATAAATTTCACAAGATTCTTGCTAATCATTCTTACACAGTGGCAGCACAGTTGGTTTTGTGCGCAAGCTTTTCATAATTTTAGCAGTATGACCAACTTTTGATTTCTTGGTTATGTATGTATTGTGATATTGTTATTTGTGGCTGGAAATTCAATCTAAATGTTTTATATATTACATAAGCATGTACTAAACTACATAATGGACAGCCTGTGTAGATTGTATATGTCCTTCTGTGGCACAGCATGCAGCATACGTAATGTCATGCCGGTTTCACTCAAAGTGTGTTGTTGTGTGGAATAAGGATGGAGAAGGTGCGAAGGATCTGGAGAACATTCATTCGGAGAAGCTGAAGGTTGTGCAGCTGGACGTCTGCAGTGAGGAGCAGGTCTCTCAGGCGCTTCAGTTCATCACTGCCAACCTGGAAGACCCGGAGAAAGGTGAGGACTGTCTATGGATGATGAGTTCAAAGGTCATTTCAGAGGACCAGACAATAGTGATGAAAAAATAGGTGCATATCAAAGCAGTATTATTTTTTTAATTAAATTAAATTTTTATATTTTTAGTTTTCATGTTAATTTTAGTTGAATTTTTTGTATATTCGGTATGTGCTTTTGTCATTATATTATTATTATTTTTTTTTTTAATATTGCTATTTATGCTTATTGCTATTTATGCTTTATGCTTAGTAGGGCTGGGCAATATGGCAAAAAAAAAAAAAAAATCGCGATATTTTTTTTTTTTTTTTTTCAGAACGATTGACCGATTCACGATTTTGATTTTGATTTATTTATTTTTTTTACTGTTTAACTAGTCAACTTAAAAACTTTACTACAATATGATTTAAGTAACATTCTCTTTATTAACAATCTGGTTAAAAAAAGTTCCATTCCAAGTGCAGCACACATGAAGTGATCAACATGGTGTAAATGTAAAACAATTTGTTAAATATCTTTGCAGAAAATATGGCTGAAATATGAAGGCAAATGTTGTACAAACTCATCTTAAACACATCATATATACTCAGAAATAATATAAAATAAGAAAATGCTAAATATTTCTTAGCCAAAAAGTAATAGCAATAAATAACACCAGTGATAGGCTATTATTAACAGCAAATGCTTTGTAAAAACAGAAAACAACAGCAGCTTTCAGCCTGTCACCATCATGCAAACATGAAATATCAAACAGGTTTACAGGTTTTTGCATTCCATTATTTGTCCTATTGTTTTTATGTTTGGCGGACATGATTAGGTGTTGCACTTGTGTCTCGTGTCTTTTGCAGCGTCTCACCCATGAAACGGCATTCTAAAAACACGGCGGTCAAGTTAAAAAAAAAGCTCAACTCACGTTTAATAACTTTGCCTTTTTTTTCTCATTCCACTGCCTGCGTCTCATTTTTACAACGCAATAACGCATTTCTGAATGAACAGTCGCTTAAGAATAGCGATGTGTTCTACGCTCAGGGTTGTGGAGTAACGGAATACATGTAACGGTGTTACGTAATCAGGATACAAAAATCCAGTAACTGTAATTCGTTACAGTTACGTCAAAAAACGTAGTAATCAGATTACAGTTACATTTTGAAAAAAGGATTACAATCATTTCATTTAAAACTAAATAAATCATTATTTTGCCATAATAACACATATTAAGCGCTGCTTGATCATACAGTATTTCCTGGTTCTGTTGCCAGTGATGACTCACGCGAGCCACCCGCTGGTGCATGCGCAAATAACACCCGTCTACAATCTCCTCAGACGCAGATTGAATCACTGCTGCAAGTTGAAACGATGCTGCCCGCAGAGAAAAACGCTTTCAATTCATGGAAATTTCACTGCTATTTTGTTTTCAAAGAAGAAAATGCAAACAACATGGTTGCAAACTCTGTAATACTCTGTAATAATCTGTAATACCATACTGTAGCCACTAGATGTCTGAATAGCCCTTTACATATATATATATATATATATATATATATATATATATATATATATTCAGGGAAAAGCCAAGCCAATGTTGATTCTTGTTTTATTACAAGCTTCGTTGCGTTCTCTTTTTGCCAGCAGACTGTCCTCTGTTCGGTGTTTGTTTAAAAAAGGTGATTCCCCAGAGGTTGGAGATTTAGCTGCTTCATGTCAAACTTTCTCACTCGTGGTGACGACTAACCTATGCAACTCCCACACTTTTCTTTATTTCCGGATATAATGAGACACACACGCATGACTGACGTTCGTACGCAGCAAAAAAACATCCCGTCAGGTCTAAAATATAAACAATTATAAAAGGCTTACCATAGTGAATCAGGGTAAGACAAAAACACATTTTGGAAGATGGATTGATGATGTATGGACTCATTTAAATTGTTAATTTTGAACAACAACAACAACAACAATAAAGTTACATAGTGCACCTTTAAACTTATTTCAGTTTATTACCAAGGCAACATTTTAGTTTAAGTTTTTCAACTATTTATGATTTATTTTATTTCAGCTTAATTTCAATTAACAGAAATGTTTTTAGTAGTTTTAGTTTACGATAATAACCCTGTTAGTTGCCTACAGTGTTGGGGGTAACGCATTACAAGTAACTTGAGTTATGTAATCAGATTACTTTTCAAGTAACTAGTAAAGTAACTCATTACTTTTAAATTTACAACAAAATATCCAAGTTACTTTTTCAAATAAGTAACGCACGTTACTTTTTCACACAAATAAGCCCAGCCCAGGTGAGAAAAAGTAACGCAAAAGTAATGTAACGCATTACTTTTCATAAAAAGTAACCAAGTAACGCAATTAGTTATTTTTTAGGGAGTAATGCAATATTGTAATGTAATGCATTACTTTTAAAAGTAACTTTCCCCAATACTAATTGCCAAGGCAATATATCTCATTTTCATTTATTTATTTATTTATTTGTTTAAATGTTCTAATATTATATACATATTACCTATTATTTAAGCTTATTTTCCATTCATGAAAACGATTTTTAATTGTTTTTAGTAAACAAAAACAACACTGTATCAGAGATGAGGTGGAAATGTGACAACAATATTAGCATTATTTTATATGTCAGTATTGCCCAAACCTAAGATCTTCATTCCACTAACAAAGGTGTCAAAAAGGTCACAGTCACTGTCGAATGTTTGAACAGAAGCTGTCCTGCTGTGGATGAAATTAAAGTGCAGAAAAACTATACTATGAAGAATAAAACAGCCAGTATGGAACATGACAGTGAACATCTGTTTATATAGAAACGGGAATATTTTTCAATTTTTTTATACACAATTATATGTAGATTTATTTCTTTCTGTTAAAAATCAGGACTGTCAGTAGATTAAAATATATATATTATAATATTTTAATATTTTATGTATATTTTATAACTTCAGGCAGTCTTTAAACAGCAGAATGATGTTGTATGATGTGTTCATGTCTTCAGTTTAGATATGATTTATTTCATCATATTCAAGTGTTTGAATCATGGAGAAACACAGGGTTCAGCTTTACTTCTAGATTTATTATTTCACTGAATATTAATGTGCTAGTCCAGGGGTTCTCAACCTTTTGCAAGCTGGGCCCCCCCAAAGCTGGTTCATTGCAGTTACTATATATATATACTTACTTACTATATATATATATATATATATATATATATATATATATAAAACAAGCATGTTGTTGTAAATATTGTTGGGTCTTTTAGAGCAGGCGGTTTTCAAACTTGGGTCCAGAGCCCCATGGAGCCACAAGGGGGTGCTAGGAGTCTGAAAAAAATTGAGTGGAAAAAATGCTACAAAATATGGATTGTCAGATTTAAAATATTTTGCAAATATTTGATTTTATTACTGTTTTATTCTGTTTTCTAAATACTGTCTAAAGCAGAAAAAAACATTAGAAAATTTAAAAAAGAAGGCATTTCTATAATTGTGTAAAAAATGTTTATAAATTGAAATATAAGTGTTGTCAAATAGAAAAACAGTATATTTGACGCACTCCACAGCTGCGCTGCTATCTCATACGACAGACAGCAGTGCAGAGGAAATATGGAAATATCAGCTAGATCAGCAGTGAAGAAGATTGTCAGATAAAATAAAAATCCTGCTTCTGAAATGAATTGGCCATATTAGTCTTTTTTTATTCCAGCAAATGGCTTGGATGCTCTTATTTTGATAATGAAACCCATTACAAAATAAAACCTGACGTCAGCTGATTTCTACTTGTAATGTTTTTAAGATGATCAACAATGAAAATGATTTTCAAAAGTGAGTATGTTTGTTTTCATGAGCTATCAGATTTAATAATTTAACACGGCTGGCAAAGCGTTTTTACGCTGGTGATCAAAAGTTTGGAATAATTAAGGTTTTTTTTTATGTTTCTGCTCACCAAAATGGCATTTATTTGAACAAAAATACAGTGATTTTGTGAAATATAATTACAATTTAAAATAACTGTTTTCTGTTTTTTTTCTACAGGATTCTTTGATTAATAGAAAGTTCAAAACAACAGCATTTCTTTGAAACAGAAGTATTTTGTAACATTATAAATGTCTCTGTCACTTGAATCAATTTAATGCATCCTTGCTGAATAAAAGTACTAATTTCTGTTTGGTTTTTTGTTTGTTTTTTTAAAGATCTTACTTATCCCAAACTCTTAGATGATAGTGTTTCTCTACAAAAATATGAAGCAGCACAACTGTTTCCAACATTGATAATAAACATAAATGTTTCTTGAGCAGAAAATCAGCATATTAGAATGATTTCTGAAGGATCATGTGACACTGAAGACTGGAGTAATGATGCTGAAAATTCAGCTTTGATCACAGGAATAAATTACATTTTAAAATATATTACAATATTTCACAAATATTACTGTATTTTTGATCAAATAAATGCAGCCTTAGTGAGCAGAAGAGACTTCTTACAAAAAAACTTTGATTATTCCAAACTTTTGACTGCCACATTGATATTTATTTTTCCTAACTGTCTGAATTTGATCAGGATGTCTGCTCACCTGAGCTTGTGTGTGTTTGTATGTTGTGCAGGTCTGTGGGCCGTGGTCAACAACGCTGGCATCTCCACATTCGGTGAGGTGGAGTTCACAACCATGGACACATACAAGCAGGTTTCAGAGGTCAACCTGTGGGGCACCATCAGAGTAACCAAAGCCTTTCTGCCTCTCATCCGCAGGGCGAAAGGTAAAATAAACCGACTCCACAAAGTATGCATGAGAATGTTTCGGGCATTCATTTTAATGAACTGTGGGGTACAGATAATATGTTATTTGGTTGAGTTTAACTCAAAAGTTCAATTTGCAGATGAATGTTAATGTTTCCACTTCTGTTAGTCTTTCCCTGAATTAAAAGAATGTTTGGATCCGATTGGATTAATGATTAAAGCAACTGGACTTTAGAGTGTGTGGCCTGACAATCCAGCATTTTCAGTAAATTTTTATTATTTTTAGTTTTTTGGCTTTATATATATTTATATATTTATATGGCTGAATATATTAGCCTTACTGTTATCTATAAGCTAGTGTGCTGTGATGACATCATGCTGCTCTTCAGCTTCTCATCACATCTTCTGTCCAATCAAATGCTCTCTAGAATCTGAAGCGCCCCACCCCCTACATTATAAACAGACGCTTAAGTTGCGGCTGAAATCGGTCACTTGTTCACACATTTACTATTTTCTACATGGTGAATGACACAGTGCACTATATAGGGGATAGGGAATGATTCAGACAGTGTAAATATGCTTTCCATTGAGGCGAATGAAGTCTGGTTTCACATTAAGCTAGTGTTATACTTTCCGTGTGCGCGAGGGTCTACGTGACGTAAAAATCGTCATCAGAGGGTGCATGCGGAGGCTCTTTGTATTTTTAGCGCCTGATTATAATTCCTGCAAAATCATGTTATGATTTGTATGGTTTAAAATATATTATAATGACCATTAATGTCTTTTAAATTACTTGGATTATAGTATATAACTGAAGCTATAGGTTGTGAAATCAAGCATTTCTTTACTTAGCTCATGTACTAGCATAGCATACATCTACCTGATTAGCCTGCTAGCTTAGCTTATACAAACCCGATTCCAAAAAAGTTGGGACACTGTACAAATTGTGAATAAAAAAGGAATGCAATAATTTACAAATCTCATAAACTTATATTTTATTCACAATAGAATATAGATAACATATCAAATGTTGAAAGTGAGACATTTTGAAATGTCATGCCAAATATTGGCTCATTTTGGATTTCATGAGAGCTACACATTCCAAAAAAGTTGGGACAGGTAGCAATAAGAGGCCGGAAAAGTATGTACATAAAAGGAACAGCTGGAGGACCAATTTGCAACTTATTAGGTCAATTGGCAACATGATTGGGTATAAAAAGAGCCTCTCAGAGTGGCAGTGTCTCTCAGAAGTCAAGATGGGCAGAGGATCACCAATTCCCCCAATGCTGCGGCGAAAAATAGTGGAGCAATATCAGAAAGGAGTTTCTCAGAGAAAAAAATGTTATTGTTTAAAATTAAGATTAAATTACTTTTACAGAACATAGTATGTTGCAACAATCCTTATGAAAAAAATACATTTTTAGGCATGGTTGTCTTTCTAGTTTGTTTATACATAGGCATTCATTCTATATTTCCAGCATATTGTTTGTGCACTTAATGTAATAAACATCATACAATAGTGAAATGGGTTATAATTAGTCAAGACATCATGATAACAACTTTTGATCAGGCAATACTGCCTGGGTCCTAAAGGAGACCCAATTCCTGGGGGGACTAAATTTCTCATGACAGCGGACATCCGCTTGCCTCCCATTTTTTTCTGTGACCGCGTCACTAGGCTACAAAAGCACCAACTACACATGCGCTGGAAAAACAACATGGACGTCGAATTTGAAGAGAGGCTGTGTGAAGAAGTCCGTCGGTACCCGCACTTCTACAATCCGTCTTTAAAACGATGTAAAGACAGCCAGATGTGCAATAATCCATGCTTGTTTACTGTTCAAGCCGATCTACTGCGCATGTGTGGAACACGTACGCCGAGTGGACCCCAGCATACACTTTCAGTAGTATAAATACAAGTAGTCCGCGTCCGTGCTGTCCGCAGCTGTCTGTGTACGCGTCTGAACTGGAGTATAATCGACGCTTGAGTGTCATGCGAACTGCTGCAGCGCGCACAGTCTGCTCCGGTCCAGACTCCGAGACACAATAGAACAGAGTGGATCATATGTGCGAGTCGGCGCAGATCACAAAATGTATCGGATCCATTTGAATGTACAGAATGCTAGATTTTAAAGTGATTAGGAGGAAAATGAGGTTTTACCAAGCTCTGGCTGAGCTGTGACACTATTGGCTGTTTAAAAAAAGGGGAGGAGATGTTCGATATGTCCCGCCCTGTCTTACTGTTTCAGTGAAAATATTAGAGCATATTAGAATGATTTCTGAAGGATCATGTGACACTGAAGACTGGAGTAATGATGCTGAAAATTCGGCTTTGCATCACAGGAATAAATGACATTTTAACATATATTAAAAAGAAAACAGTTATTTGAAATTGTAATTGTGTGTAGTCCTCTGCACCACACCTCACTTTTTTTGTCTTTTGGTTACAGGTCGTGTGGTGAACATCGCTAGCATGTACGGCAGAATGGGAAACGCTCTCCGATCCCCTTACTGTGTTTCCAAATACGGAGTGGAGGCTTTTTCTGACTGTCTCAGGTATGAAATGAAGGCTTGGGGCGTCAAAGTTTCCGTCATTGAGCCTGGAAACTTTATCGTGGCCACGGGCATCCTAACACGTGACATAGTCACAACCACAGCAGAAAAGCTCTGGAAGGAGGCACCCCCTTGTGTCCAGGAGGACTATGGGAAAGCTCACTTTGAGCAGTACATGGCTCTTATGCGCTCCTACTGCAACAGCGGCCAGCGAGAAATCGAGCCGGTTTTAGACGACGTCACGGATGCCATCACGTCCAATCGGCCATACACGCGGTACAACCCTATGGAACCGCACTGGTGGATTCGCATGCAAATAATGACCCACCTTCCTGCTGCCATCTCAGACAGACTCTACTTCTAATGAGATGCCAACTTCCTACTGTCCAATAAATATCGTCACAGGGTTCATCAATCAATTGTTAATATATGCCATATTGAATGCAGTTGAATCAGTATACAACGGTAATTTAAAAAAAAAAAAAAGAATCACACAAATCTTAAAGGGCCCCTATTATGCTATTTCGGACATTACCTTTCATGTAGTGTGTAATATAGCAGTTTGTGAATGTAAAAGGTCTGCAAAGTTTTAAAGATCAAAGTGCAGATAAATTATTGTCTCCCAAAAGAAAGAAGTGATTCTGAACTGCCTGAAACGAGTCGTCAGTAACTCCAGATTTACTTCCCGCTCAAACCTACCTAGCAATGTAACAAATTTGCCAAAAATGCCAGTCTATGGTCTTCATTGGCTGCCTGTAAACAACGTCTACAACTACAAACACTGTAGTTACAGCTGAGACTGGAAGAGTTTGTTTTGTGTTGTCAGCATGTTGAGAAGACGCTATTTTCTGAACAAATCCATTTAAAATGCGCTTCCAAAGGAATTAATACGGTAAAATCGACACCATCATTACTGTTCATATCACTGTGGCCTGGTCCCAAATGGCACCCTAAACCCTCACGGTCTTCCTCTGAGTCTTTTGTGACGTAATGCCGCTTTGACTGCCGGGTAAAGTCCTCTGCGTAGATCGCAGACTTGCGGGCTCAGCTGAAGTGCGCATCGAGGGCGCATAGCGGCCGCAAAGGGGGCGCTCGTGAGCACCCTTCTAAAACCTAAAATGATGAATGGGACACCCTACGGTCTCGTGGACTTAACAGACATGCGGTAGCCATTGTAAGTCCACAAGACCGAAAGTGCATAGAAGTGTGCCATATGGGATTCAGCCTGTGTGTATCAGGTGCTCAGGAAGATCCGGAGCTGAAATTCAGTTTGCTTTCCGACGCGCTGTAAGTAGTCGACCAATAACAACAGCCTGGGTCATCTGACCAATCAGAGCAGAGTAGACCAATCACAACAGACTGAGCCATCTGACCAATCAGAGCAGAGTAGACTAATCACAACAGACTGGGCCATCTGACCAATCAGAGCAGAGTAGACCAATCACAACAGACTGGCACTGTATACGAAATCGAATACTTCTCTACTATATAGTACACAAAAAACAGTATGCAAACAGAGTAGTATATCCGAATTCATAGTACTTGAAAACAGTAGGCGAAAAGTACCCGGATGACTTACTACTTCCGGCGAGATTCTGAAATGCGCATACAATGGACAATTTACTATCCCATGAGGCGACAGGAGAGGATTTGTGAATGGAGTTGAAGGGACGTAACTGACGCTGGTAGGTCATGTGACAGTAACAACATGGCGGATGTAGTACGTCCAGATTTCATTCATACTACACACATTCGTACTATATAGAACGTAATTTTTCAACAGTCATGAAGTAAATTTACATTCAAATGTAGCACCTACTCAAGAAAGTATTTGATTTCGGACCAATTGGGTTATCTGACCAATCAGAGCAGAGTAGACCAATCACAACAGACTGCGTCATCTGACCAATCAGGGCAGAGGAAGCTCTCAAAAAGGAGGGATTTAGAGTAGGGTTGCAAAATTGCAGGGAATTTTCAAAGCTGGAAACTTTCCATGGGAATTAACGGGAATATATGGGAATAAACAGGGAATTTGCAAAATTGCAGGTTAGCCTTTAACAGGGTACTTAAATGTAGTTGAAAAAACATCTTGCAGCATAATTTTGGTTAAAACAACCAGATTTAATGTAATTTCAGTTAAATTTTTACCCTGCACATTCCTCAATCACATTCACACAGCACACGACTTACCCAGGGCTATTAAGGCCACACCCCCTGCATGAACTGTGCATTCCCCCAGTCCATAACATGCACATTTGATCAAAAATAAAGAAAAAAACAGTAATATTGTGAAATATAACTACAATTTTTTAAAAAAAATAATGGTTTTCTATTTTAATATACATTAAAATATAGTTTATTTCTATGATGCAAAGCTGAATTTTCAGCATAATTTCTACATTTTTCAGTGTCCCATGATCCTTCAGAAATCATTCTAATATGCCAATTTGATACTCAGTTATCAATGTTGGAAACAATTGTGCTGCTTAATATTTTTTATAACCTGTGATGCTTTAAAAATTTAAAGAACAGTATTTATTTTAAATAGAAATCTTTTTTAACAATATACACTACCATTCAAAAATTTTTCTTTCTTTTTTTGAAAGAAATTAATACTTTTATTCACCAAGAATGTGTGAAATTGATATTGAAGTGATATTGTTAGAAAAGATTTCTATTTTAAATAAATACTCTTCTTTTTAACTTTTTATTCATTAATGAATCCTGAAAAAAAATATTAAGCAGCAAAACTGTTTCCAACATTGATGATAACTGAGTATCAAATCAGCATAATAGAATGATTTCTGAAGGATCGTGTGACACAGAAATAAATAACACATAACAATTGCTGCAATTAAATGTATTTATTTAACATATTTACTAAATTAGAATTAATTGAATTTGAAAAAGAAATAACTGTTATTTCATGTTATGACCAAACAAAATGTTTATATTTATGTTTGTATATGATACATTTTATATAAATATTTTAAATTTATATAAATTTCCCAAAATTTTCAATTAATTCCCAAAAATTCCCATAAATTCTCGTAAATTCTGGTTAAGTTTCCAAATTGGAATATTTCCAAAATTCCCCAGGTTAAGTTCCCGTGGAAAGTTTCCAGAAATTTACCAGAAACTTTCCGCCCCTTTGCAACCCTAATTTAGAGAGACCGGATCCTTTATTGAACTGTTTCAGAAACTGTAAGAAAAGAGCTGATGATGCAATTTTTATTGTGAGAAAATGAAAGTGTTTTTTTTTTTTTTTCTCTCGACCTTGAATGCATGTTGTCGGAGACTCCAAAACACAATCAGGAACCTTTAAAATAGCATAATAGGGGCAGTTCAAAGGATTATTCTGGGTAAAATACAACTAAAACTATATATAACCATGTATGGCCTACTACAGGAAATATCACAGGAGTCAACATTACTTTGCCCCACATATTCCTTTGAGTTTAACTGTATGCACTTTATCATATTTTGGAAATTTGAATACTTTACAGTATTTTGATTTGGCCCTGCAGACATTTCCATAGAGCGATCATGAATAACCTGCGGCCTAAAGCCAGAAGCAGTGAAAAGCAGCATTATTTGGAGCGTCCCAGCTGACTGGTGATGTGGCAGAAGTCTAAATGTGGGTCTTTTCAATGAAGGATGGAACCAGAGATGAACAAAAGAGACGCCTGTGGTTCTGTCACTGCTTTCTCTGGAGAAACAGAAAGAGTGAGGGTTTGAAAGGGTTACAGGGTCGACACATATTCCCTATCAGCATTCCCTTTGCTTCCAAGAATCTGGATCATTCGATTATGAGATCACTCGCCATCCACATCTACGAATAAATGTGCTGAAACATTTCAAATGTTGAAATGAATCATATGCAGCATCCCAAATTGCATACTTCTGCTATGCAATAAAATGACATCCTTTGCTGTTAAGGGTATGTAGTAAGACTGGCTGTGTTTAAAATAGCACACTGTTCTTACTGTTGCTGCATACACAAAACGTTTTGGGTCAGTAAGATTTTATAGTGTTCATATTGTACAGTAGTCAATTTTGAACATAGCCAGAATGCTAGAAACAACCACATAAAATTGAGCGTGTAAACATTGGCATCTACTTAAATTATTGATTTAATTTTATTACTACTTTAAATTAAGGATGATAAAATTAACGACTGCTGTGGCAGTTTCGGCCTTGGATTACTCGCTTCTTTTAAATGATTGAAACTTATTTGAGAATCATCACTAACCGCTACTCTTCTGTAGTGCAAGTGCTTATGGGCGTTATTAGCCTAAACACCTCAATAAATCCACTAGATATAGTATGCCATTCCAAAACACTACAATTTGGGATTCACTAATCCTGAGTTTACAAATATAGGGTGGATAACATGTGTGACATATTGGCATGTTTGTAATATCTCATGTTGGCCACCGGAGGGAGCAGTTGAGCTGGCATCTGTTGCCATCAACCTCTTTTTCAAAAGGTGTGTTCCACACTAACAGTATTATCATCAAATAGCGTAATGAGGAATGTCTTTGCTCGTTTATTATCGCCTAATGAGGAACAACAGTGTTTTCATGGCTTTCAGGCTTGATTTCCTGTGAATGTGAAAGCAAGTAAAGTCTCTATGCTAGTTTCAGTACATTCCTTAAGACTAGTTATGATACTTCCACTACATTTTTTTTATACTTAATATAACTGATGTTGCAATCAAACGTAACAATACAGTATGGTCATCTGCATCTAATATTTTAGGGATTTTCACGGGTTTCAGTTGCAAAATCACGGAGAGTACATTTTTGTATTTAGGGAACTATGTAAACGCAAGTCATTTCAGTCGTAATGGTCACACGGTGTCCCTACTGTTCTCTATCAAGTCCTTTCTCTTCCTATAGCTGACATGTCTCACATTGTTTCAGTATGAATATTGCCTATTTCTTGTCTTAATTGTCTTACGCACAGCATGTGTGAAGTCATTATGATTCCCAGCAGGACTTCATCAAATGCCAGCAGTATAATTTCCACTGCAGTGAAACACAATATCATGCAGGTTAACATTTCATATGACATTTACTCGTATTATTAAGCTTTTGTATGTACTTTTTAACCACTTGAGTTCTGTGACACCACATGTTTTGCTCTGGATGACATAAAAGAGATGTCAATATTGATTCATGTAGTTTATTTCTTCCTTTGTACAGATCAATAAACTCCTATTACATAAGAGGAAGAGTTTCATCTTCGTGGAGACTGAGCATACATCTACATTTCATTTTCACAGCACCTCCAGGGCCATCTGTGGAAACGGTTCAGTCTGGAGCCTGTCAGTCCAAATCCGATTTTTGTGCATATTCGATTGGAATCCGATCATATTTAGCAAGTATGAATGGCAAAAAAACAAACACCATGAAAAGTGATTTTAACGAAAACTTTTTGAGCTACATCAAAGACTGTAGATATAGAAGACGGTTCACTCCTATTACTTTGAATGGGAGAAACTGCAACGCGCAATATGGCGGAACACGTCCCTCCTTCTAAGTAATAAAAGAGCCAGTCGCTGATTGATAAAGTCATTGCGTCACTGCAGCTACTGTTAGAAGCTCCGGTTCCCATTGAAACCTGAGACTCGCGCTTAGGTCTGCACATGCGCTTTGGCTCGTCTAGCCTGAAAAAAATAATCGTTTTAGCGCTATTAGAGCATAAGAAACAGCATTTATGGGACAGTTCATGTCAGATTTTGTTGCTGATTTGAAATATGTTATTTAATTGTGAGTTCGCCAAGCAGTTTTTGAGATTTCAGGATTCCCCCATTCAAATAGATAGGACGTGGTCGTGGATGTGGAATTGGGCTACTTTTACACTGTTGCTGCAGGTTGTTTTTCATTTTCCGCGGGTTGAAGCAACCCCAAATAACGTGATATTTAGCCCCTGACTTGGGGGCTAAATATCAAGTTAAAGGGACTTTGGCTACATACAAATGTGGTTTGAAATTCTATTCAAATCGCATTTCTGGAAATCCATTTCAGTCTGACTGCTCTGATCGGATTTCTCATGGTTTATGTCACTTTCTCACGCTGCGTAAAACATAAACATGTCAGACGTTATATGAAACATGCCAAAAGTCACTGCAGAAACAAGGTTGTGTTGTTGCAACGTGCTGGTCGAGCAGAAAATGACATTATAATGGGGACATGTTGAGTTTTAAGACTGGCGGAGACGACGCCACTGAATAAAGCCGCACACACCAGACTCCTACGTTTCTGTCACTGCCTCAAGTCGTAGTAGTCCAGCATGACGGCTACGCATTGTGTTGTAAATAAGCCAATTTTTGTATTGCAAACCCTTTCATGTTGCTGTTTTTGGTGTATGCCTAACGCAACGTCAATGCCATAGAAGCCAATGCGGATAGGCTATTCCGGAAAACGAAAGGGTGCCACGGAACACACAAATCAGATCCAACAGTTGCTATTCAAAATGTGGACAGATCAGATTCAGATCAGATACACAAATAATCGGATGTAGACTGACAGTGTGAACATAGCCATAGTCTAGGCATTGTCCATGCTTTGTTACAATGCATCTTGCATGACATTTAATTTACATGTGATGCAGACCTGACACAAATAAGGTTTTCAGTCTATACGGCGCTGTTCAACATCAGTGAACATCACCATGTTCCCAAAAGAAAGGACAAAGTTATTTGGTCACAACCTAAAGAAGAAAAAAAACTTGTTGGTTGGGTCTACATGATTGATAACCACTGCTTTTATTCTTAGTTACCTCACAAGCTGATAGGTAGCAGTCTAAAGCACAGGTATACTCATATCCAGCACAGACATTAATAGGTAACCATGTTTGCTAGGTCTACTCACCTTAGTCAAGTTTGACGCCATATTTAGGCTAATTTGAAGCAACAATGAGCTTTGTTCAGCAAGGTATTACAATGGTATACAATGGTATAATTAGGGGTTATCCAATGCTTCTTGCTGAATTTACCTCCAACTCCAATTAAACATACCTGAAGCATCTTATCAAAGTCTTCAGGATTACTAGAAACTTCCAGGCAGGTGAACTTAAATATGGCTTTTACCCTGACTAAGGTCCATATGGTAAGGTCACTTCAGTCAGGAGACAAATCATGATAAGTTCCCCAATGGGAACGTTTGTATGACCAGGACATGGTCCGTGAACATCAGTCACTTATCAGGGACGCATTGCGCATATGCAAAGCGATACTCAAATAACAATGTGCGCATCATAGAATAGCGTAGAGGAACACCAAACCTTTGGTTCCAACAACTGAGATGAAGGCACGTTATTAAGCACAAACTATGTGATAAGACTACACATCTGAGAAATCCCTCATTCAAAACAAGTTGGGATAAAATTTGGGTTCTTCTGATAAGGTCTTGGTGGATGTCATCCAACAAGGTCTGGTTGCTTGACATCCTCAAAAACCATCAACAAAACTACTCAACTAAATCATATAATGTTTGGTACTATTGAGTAAACACTTTGTCCTGAAGCAAAACTAGTTGAGAACCACTGTCCTAAACAACTTAAGTCACACAGAGTGTCATATTGACAGAAATCTGACAAGACCAAGTCGCTCGACCAAACTCTGCATGTCTCAGCGATTTTTCCACACACTCCCCAAAAATCCCCATTCCTCAACTCTGGCCTCAGTCCGGCTCCAAACAGCTGGAGAAGTAATCATTGTCACAGTGATGGTCTCCTGGAGGAGAGCCCAGATCATCACCCTCCTCATGAGTCTTCCATCAACTTCCATGTTTTTCCAATTTGAAATAGAGACGTGTCTAGGGAAGTGTCTTTTCCATTGCCTGGTCCATCAAACATACTTATCTACTAAGTTTTACATATAAACATCTGATTCTCAATGGAACATCTCTCACCGTTTATCATAACCTGATGAAAACTACAAGGAAGCAGCACTGTAGATCTTGATCGCCAAGCGAAGTAGATCCTTCCTTGAAACATGAGCTCACAATGCTGCCTTCACGCTGACACGCTTTCATTCATCCTCTACGCTACAATACCTGCTCATTTGAGAAAGTGAGCAGCCAAATGAGTGCCAAACAAAGCAAAGGAAAGGCAAACACCTGATTAAGCTTCAAACCAACAGGCAAACACCACCACCATCCATATCAAAAACCACACAAAATCACACCAATTATGTCAAAAGGACTGCGGCCTTGATCACGAAAGACAGCTTTATTAGTAAAACACTGAATGATAAAAGACCTATTTTGTGCACCAATGTGGTTTAATCTTCAGTCATGGTATTGCAATTCAGGCTCCAATGAAGTTCTTGCACAATCTCCCACGTTCATTCAAATAAATGTCTGGTAGAAGACATCAATCACAGCTAAGCTCTTTGAAAAAGAGACGACAGATCATACTTATGGCATAGCATGGATTCTGACAGTTCCAAAGATGTGTGGATAACAAATTTAGGACTACATTGTGAAAGCTAGCTGACAAACCTCATTCATTTGCACCTTGTTTGTCAAGGAAGTAGACCTTCTGTAACTTTACCCCTCAAAAATATAGATGTCGCCCTAAATGAGACTACAAATTTGATTTAGGTTTGGAAACATACAGATGCAAAGACTTCCTGTTTTGATTGCAGTTCAAGTGTAATCTGATTGTGCCTAAATCTGAATACTCTTGCAAATCCTTGTCAAGTTTTGGTAAGTCACTTTTATTGTTTGAGCATTTTGCAGAAAAATGATTCCTAATAAATATAGCAGATTAAGTCAATTTCAATAGTTCTGTGTCGTTCAGGCAATGCAGGCAGTAACAGATAGTATGTGAGACCCTTGAAACATGTTGAGCAAAGTTCTTCTGCGGTCAGGACTTCAACAGCAGACACTTGAAAGGACAGTTAAAAAAAATTGGCAGGGAAGTTCAAGAACAAATGAACAATACATTTTCGAAATTAATGAAAAGAATATATTAACAAAAGAAGACCTAGTTTTTAATTCTAATACATGTTGACATCAAAATACATTGCATCACCTATGGTCTAAACATACTGTATTTTGATACATTGGGTGTGTCCCTCAATAAAATGAGCAAGTTTCTGAGCAAATGAATGGGAGTGTCTTTGTCCATCTCTCCCTGTACCTCCCTTTCATGGAATGCTTGATATTCCCAGTCTGTCTGGAAGTGTAGTCCTTGTTAACTGGATATTCTTTTTACTGGGATCAGGAGGCAGCCAGAGCCTTGACCAGGTAGAGTTTGTCGCCCTGTTCGCTGGTAAAGATGGGCGCCTTTTTGTAGTGTTCCACCAACTCCTCCATTGTGTTAAACTTGCGCTGTCCGATGCAGTACAGGCTGTCCTTCAGTTGGACTTTGAAATGCTTGTTTTTGGACTGAGCTTTCAGTGATATTGAAAAGTCATTGGGCTAGAAAAACAAAATATAAAGACAAAGGGAAAAACTGTTAATTCGGACCAGCTGCTGAAAGCAGTAATCTCAAGTAATTAACTCTGTTCCAAAACATAATCACTGCTTAGACAGCTGGTATGATCTAAGGTAGCATCCTCACCGACAAGCTCATAAGAAACAACTACATCAGGAACTCTACATGCTGCACAAATAGCACTCATCACTCAAGCAACACAAGGAAGAATTGACTCACAATTGATTCCAAAAGATTTTGCAGTTCATCATGTTGCTAAGCTAACACAATACTCGAAGCATAACAATACAAATGCTGTCTAGGAAGACGTTTTGGAACAGAGCTAGTGTGTGTGCTTTGGAAAAATTAAAAAAGGAACTATGATATTTATGTTGTAATGCTTAACTGTCCACTTCAAAAATAACATTTCAAAATCATCACATTGAACTTTGACTTAGTATGGAGAAGGTGTTTTCCTCAAATGAGGACTGAATTATGGTACTTAAGCACATTCATTACAAGGCCCGTTCACACCAAGAACGATAACGATAAAGATACAGTTCTAAAAATCGTTCTAAATATAAAAGAATAGCACTGTCCATAGCTTGTTAACTACATAGAGAAACGATATCATAGGGATCACTTTCAGAACAATTTTTGTTTCCCAGCTGTTCAACGATAAAACACTGACAGCCAATCAGAATTCATTATAATTTAAGGGCTCACGCACTTAAAATGGCAGACGACACTACGGAGAAGTTAATCGCCAAGTTCCAGAAAAAGCCACCACTGTTTCTTTTCAATCTTTTCAAGGATACTTGAAGAAAATGGATATAGAAAACAATTGGTCATACCCTCGGAATAAATGGTGAGAAGTATTAACGATGAGATCATTATGCCAAGCTAGCAAACAGTGTAACATAAAATTACCTCAGGTATTCAGCGCTAGTTTCGACAACATCGTGTGTTAATGCGGGTCTTAATTCCTTTGGAGTTGCAGTGAAAAAGACTAGGTGTTGTTTTTTTATTCCACTTTATTGACTTTGTCAGCTAAATTCACTGTTAGATTAGATCGATTACACTAGCTATTCATTTGAAACATAGCATGCTGAGGACATCTGCTGGTTAAAGCTGGTTGAAACCACAGCGCGTGAGCTTATAATAAACAGACTGTTATCATTTGTTGGTGTGGACGCAAATATAGTTATCGTTATAGTTATCGTTCTTGGTGTGAACGGCCTTTAGAATAGGAGGAGGAACATTTCAGTCTACTTACAGAGGACTCACTATCCCGGATAAGAAAGTCTCCCTCTGTGCCCCTCTGGTTGAGTGCCACCTCTGCCTGATGACGCGTCACCTTCCCGTAGTACCACTGCTTGCCAGCGAAGCGTCCGCTGGATGAAGGCTCGATGTAGTCACAGTCAGGTGTGGGCGGCCCGGCCATGCTGGCCGAGTTGTGTGACTCCTGCAGAACATTCACGTAGTTTTTCGGCACAAGTCCCATCTGCCCATCTGCTTTGCGACACTTCCACCACTCTGGGTCGTTTTCTGGCTTCTCCACAACATCCATAATCTCCCCCTTCTCAAAGTTCAGCTCTTCTTCGTTGCCCGAGCTGAACGGGTAGAGTGCCTGTACTGTGTGCAGCACTTGGTTGCCGTTCGCACTATGAACAACAGCAGCCAACTTCTCCGACAAGCCAGCAGAGTCGTTGCTCGCCGATCCATCTGCATCCTCTGTCACGTAGTTGGATGGGAACCATCCCGAACGGCCATTGTAGCTCCCCCTCCACCAGCCATCGCTGCACTTCTCCATGACGATGACCCTTGTGCCCTTAACCAACGACAACTCATCTTCCCGCTCGGCCGCGTAGCTGAATTTGACAAGAGCAGGAAGGTTTAGGTCGTACAGACGTTCGCCGTTGTCTGGGTAGAAGTCAGAGTCCGCGTTGGAGGCTGTTTCACGCATGCCTGTTTTCCTTTTCACCTTACCGATCCCTGCATACATACAGAAAAGAAGTACCATTAAGGGTTTTCCAAAATATACAACCAGCGTCTCTTCTTTGCATTCAACTACTTGCACTTGGGTGTTCACACTGACAGCACTTTTCAACAACAATGCCTCAGGAAATTGGCAATGTGACAAAGTTGAGCAAGTTCAACTTCATGGAAACAAATTCAGTCCAGCAACTCCCAGCGGGACTGCAATAAATCATCAATTCCATTCAATTTGCAAACAAATCAAAACCTTTTTCACTGAGCTTGTTGCTGCATTCTGGGACTGCCTTCTCTATGAAGAATACCTGAGATGCTGTTTTAGAAAGTGGCCAAAACAAGGTACAAGGCAGCATAATTTTAACTGCTTATCTTTGTGAACAGATTTTGTTTCAGAAGCGCAACTCTGACACCAACAAATGCAGACTAGGGCCTTGTTAACACCTGGTATTAAGATGCGTTTTTGTCGATTGCAAGTGGAAGACGCTATACACAGGTGTAAACGGGGTCTAAAATGTCTTGAGCTTGTCCACTTTTGACCACTTCCAGAGGTAGTTGAAAAGGCGTTTTTGACTGGATTGCATTCGTAGTGTAGACGCTCATGTTGTCAAATGTGTTCGAACAGCCACAAAAGACCACCTACTCTCCGCCTACTGACCTAATGCGTAAACATTAGGGCTGGGACAATACATCGATTCTCGACTTGCAATACAATGATTCTGGATTGATTCTGATATTTTCTCTCTAGAATCGATTCTGAGCTTTGTTTTAACAGCAGATGGCGCTCTAGGCTAGTTTTTAACTGCACACTCAAATGCTCACAAAGACGAGTTCTGGACAGTGCATGTGCGTTAGGCTGAATCATGTAAGTGGCTAAATATACTTGCATCTTGGCTCAGAATACTTTTATGATGCAAGATTAATGTAAACAGCCCACTGCGAACACCCTTGTAATTCGCTTCAGCCTTTTCGAACTTTATGAATGATTACATTAGGTTTAAGTGGTGTGTGTAAAGAAATTCAAAGCAAGCAGAGTATGGGTGTTTCTAAAGCATGTAGTGCCATCTGCTGTTAAAAACTAAGCTCAGAATCGATTTGAGAGAAAATCGAGATACACAGGAAAATATCAGAATCACCCCAGATTCTTTATATCGCGAATTGAGAATCGATGTATTGAAAAATGCACTCACTGCGTTCAGTGTGGTCTTGCGGCTATCAGAGCAAAAATTAAAGCTGATGGTGTTTTCCGTCATCTCCAGGTGCATTCATATGTAAATTGCGCGAGCTTATTTTGTCCATTAAATCGAATACATTACCCATACATTTACCAGCCCATATACCCTCCCCTCGAAGAAATCAGGACAGAAGTGGTTGAAAGTGGACAAAAGAGAAGATTAAAACACAAGGTGTAAACAGGAATTGTGTCTGCTTCATCTACTTGTGATCTGATCGACCCAAAGCGCATCTTAATACCAGGTGTAAACAGGGCCTAGGTTTCGGATCAGTTCTTTTGTATCCTGACTGAGCAAAAACTCATGCATTAGCTTTATGACACTGATTGCACAGCTGTCCACTTTAAAATAACACATTTAACAAAAGGTATTTTCAAAGGAAAATCTTGATCAGAAATGAAAAATGTGTTGAGACAGTCTCTTCAGGGGGTAATTTTATCACCCCACACCCTGTACTTGTTCCATTCTTGTTGAAATTATCTGTGAAACCAAAGAGCATTGTATTTTGATACAGGCACCAACAGGCAGGGCATGAGTGAAAGGAGAACTTGTCCAAACACATGTTACAGTGCAGTGAGGCTTGTGTTTTCACACTGACAGGGGTATACAGTAGCTATCATCTCCCGCCTGCCTGAGCAATGTGTCCTCTCTTAGTAAACACGGGCGCTGGTCCAGTTTCGAAACCACCCAATCACAACCAACTAATCATGTTTTCACCACTCACAAATCATATGACAAGCCATGTATTTTTGCCTTCCTCCTTGATTATGGAAATTATTCAATTATTTCCATGTGAACAGGCATGTAAGAGCAACAGAACAGTTCTGCAAACAAAAAAGGGATTGCTTTATGACTATGCAAAAAAAAATTCCCACCATGATACTAATATGCTAAGTTTATTCTCATTTGCCACCTGCTTCACTCATTCGTAAGACACAGCTGTGTGGTTTAGCTCTATTATTCAGAGAAAAGTACAAATAACTGCAAAGAGACACTGGAATGATCACCACACCCATCGTCCTCCACCATGGGGAGGGAATGAGTGAGGGAGTGTTGGGTTAGGTTCATGGATACTGTCGAGGATTCCGGCTTGTCCGACCACATTAGGTCAAGCCAAGTGGGTCGGTCTGCAGGATTAATGGAGAATATCTGACCCTGAGGCCTTTCGACCATGTTGGCGGGCTTGGCAAAGTTTTGTGAATAGTGTTACCATACAGGAATGTCCACTTGGCAGTGAAGATTGTACCGGCCCAATCCAAAGGCCCAAGGACAGATAAACACGCTTTCTCTTTACATACCTTACAAAAATGTGCTGCAGCAACAGCAACAAAATGATGGTATTAGATGGTAATACCATGGTACTGTATGCAATACAAAGAATACCATGGTATTACAATAGTATACATGCTGGAAACAGCTTAACTAGCCCAAGGTAGGTTTGCTGGTCTCAGATGGTTTGCTCAAAGCACCAAAACCACTCTAAAACCATCAGACCAGACCATTCTTACCAGGAGGTTGGCATTTCAGCCCACTAAGTCCATCAATTGTAACCATTATATTAACATGGTACTAAGCCCCAAAAACAAGGTAAAACACAGGATTCATTTTGTTAGCAATCTATCTGGGAAGTAGGCAAACTCAGCCTTTACAGTTTTAACCTTATATACCTGTAGGCAATGTTCAAGAAAAATAAGTGTGATTTTTCAAAACTTGACAACCGAGAAGCAGCTGAAACCTTGGATCTACTCTTAACTAATCTAAAAGGAAATCACCCAATTTACTTTATGCTTACTCAGGGGTTAAAGGTTAACTGAGTGAGAACATAAAGCTTTTCCAATAGACCGTTTTACTCAGAGCGAGATGCTTATCAAAGCTCAAGGCCAGAGGAATTTATTCTGTGCCTGTGGATACCACTACTGCCTGATTTGCATTACAAATACATGAAATCTCAAACCAAGATATTTGCCTCTGGCCCCTAGGCTATGTCCGATTGAGGGGGATGTACATTTGCATGGTCAATGTGAGTAGGAAGTAAACGTGAAGTGTACGAGCAATAGTAACTGGAGCATTTAGTGCCCCATGCACGGACGTGCTGGTGCATGTAACCACGGGTGTGTGAACCTTCTGACAGCACAAGGTCAACTCATGATCATCCACAAATTCAAAAGACATTTCTTAAAGGGGTAGTCCAGCCAAAAAATGAAAATTCTGTTAGAATTTACTCAGCCTCATGTCATTCCCTTCCTTTCTCATTAGGTCAGTGAGTTGATGAGAACCAGATCATTACGTTTCATAAAAGAATCATTCAGAAAAGTTTCATGAACAAGATCAATTGATTCATTGAAAAGATCCAAGGTAAAATGGTTTGAACATTGCTACTTTTTGGTACTTTTTTGATATTTAATAATATCAAATATTTGGGTCTCTTCATCACACCAACATATATGAATTCATAAGACTGGAAATATAGTGTTTGGACTGTTTTTATAATACTTTTATAGGGCTTTTCTGTTCAATAGAAGAATATTATAGGGGTTTAGAAAGGCTTTTCACTTTTGAGTGATCTAATTTGTTCAAGAAAATACAGAAATTTGAATTAAGAAGTGTAAATAAGTACAAATCTGGACTCAAATACAGGCTAAAATATACAAGGATTATGAAGGCAAATTTCAAGTTGTCACTTGTTTAAATAAAAGCAACTGATCTTGGGTGTGTGAAAGTTCAGACCAGTGGTGCTTTTCTCAAGCGTGATATGATTGATGTTGCTTCATGAGACAGGGAAGGTAATCCACCCACTCAATCACTGGCTTAGTCAGTCTACATGATCTCTAGGGAGCTGACATGAAGAGTTTACTAAGATTTTTCAATTAGCTTAACTAACATTCTCAGACAATAACCACATCAACATAAACAAGTTGTATAATACATGGCGGGTGTGTATCCCACTTAGGAATATGTTTGTTGGAATTGTACATTTTTAAAAATAGATTTTGAATTCTGAAGAAAATCACCACTATAATGCCAGGAGGCTTTGACCAAACCCAAGGCTCTGATATTCTGGTCTCTATGTGTCCATGGATGTGCTGCTGATAGAACAAAACACATTGTATGGAGCCATGGTGTGTTTCCTGAATACAGAATAAGGAATTTTCCTGGATTCCTACAGAGGATGCTCAGGAAGGAAGCTGCACACTTTGCGTGGCCATAACTCAATGTCCATATATCAATGTGTTTTTATTTTCCTCTCTAATATTACTTTTAAAAGTTAAAGGATTAGTTCACTTCTGAATGAAAATTTCCTGATAATTTACTCACCACCATGTCATCCAAGATGTTTATGTCTTTCTTTCTTCAGTCGAAACGAAATTAAGTTTTGAGGAAAACATTCCAGGATTTTTCTCCATATAGTGGACTTCACTGGGGTTCAACGGGTTGAAGGTCCAAATGTCAGTTTCAGTGCAGCTTCAAAGAGCTCTACACAATCCCAGACGAGGAATAAGGGTCTTATCTAGCGAAACAATTGGTCATTTTTAAAAAATAAAATAAAAATGTATATACTTTTTAACCATATAAATGCTCATCTTGCACTGCTCTGCGATGCGCCACGCATTACATTGAAAGGTAGGTGTAAAGCGTAGGCGGAAGTACCGCGGTAGGGTGAAAAACTTATCTAATTTTCTCCTCCAACTTCAAAATCGTCCGATATCATTGTTTTACCTTTTTTTCTTATTAAGAGCATTTGACTTAATCTTTGCACGTTCGCTTTGTAGACACTGGATCGGTACTTCCGCCTATGTCACGCATGACCTTTGTAACATGATTACGTCATGCGTGCAGATCGCAGAGCTAGCTAGTGCAAGACGAGCATTTGTGGTTAAAAAGTATATATATATATATATATATATATATATTTTTTTTTTTTTTAGAAAATGACCGATCGTTTCGCCAGATGAGACCCTTAATCCTCGGTCTGGGATTGCGTAGAGCACTTTGAAGCTGCACTGAAACTGCAATTTGGACCTTTTACCTGGTGAACCCCACTGAAGTCCACTATATGGAGAAGAACCCTGGAATGTTTTCCTCAAAAACCTTAAATTCTTTTCAACTGAAGAAAGACAGACATGAACATCTTGGATGACATGGAGGTGAGTAAATTATCAGGAAATTTTAATTCTGAAGTGAACTTATCCTTTAAATCAAGTTTGACCAAAATACGCTATCTGCAACTAACTGGAAACCATTACAACTTGTAAAAACCCAGCAGAGTATGATTCATCTAAAGCTACTATTCCACCCGCCAAACAGACTACATCCACTTCCCTTCCCTTCTTTCCTCTGAGTGCAACTTGGATTAGTTGTTTCCTCTGGTGAGTTCATCCTATTGTTCTCCAATATAGGGCTGAACTCCATTTAAAAGCAACCTACAGCCATGAAAAGGCAATTATGGTAAATAAATGCCAGGAAAGTGTGGAAAACAAACCCTTGTCAAATGGACAAACATATGTATAACTCTTACTGTGGTTGTACCATGGAAAAGTGATTGGCTGCATTTCAAAATCACATACTATATAGTATGCGAAAAACAGCATGTGAAAAAATAAGTATGTCTGAATTCACAGTACTCATAAAAGTACATAGATGACCTACTAT
Source organism: Ctenopharyngodon idella (assembly GCF_019924925.1). Lineage (NCBI taxonomy): Eukaryota > Metazoa > Chordata > Actinopteri > Cypriniformes > Xenocyprididae > Ctenopharyngodon > Ctenopharyngodon idella. The sequence continues at coordinate 3,549,105 of NC_067242.1, read as the reverse complement.
TTCCGGCGAGTTTCTGAAATGTGCATACGATGGTAACTTTACTATACCATGAGGCCATGGGAGAGGATTTGTTAATGACAGTGAAGTGACGCTGGTAGGTCACGTGATAATGAAAATGTGAATGTAGTACATCCAAATTATATTCATACTATATAGTGCATACTCTTTTAAGCGGTCGTAAAGTAATTACTTATTCAAAATAAGTACCTATTTAATGCGATTTCGGACGCAGTCATTGTATCAGATGTTAAATATTTAAATATATAGCATGGTACTGAATGATGACCATATTCATACACCATTGTGTTTACAAGTTGCTTCAAGGCACTTCAAGAATACTTGTCATTGTACAGTCAACATACTGTAACAGCTGTTGTATAGTTGCCTACAAAAATTGTATGAGACAGAGAGATACTGTGTCATTAGAATCTTTTGAGATTATTTACAATGTATCAGAGTGTATGAATGAGAGAGATACAAGCAAAACTGTGCAAACAGGAAAGAAAACTTATAATCTAAAATGCTGGACTCAAAGCCGAGCGGAAAATAAGACATTCTTTCAACTCAAAAAAGACAAGACATCAAAGGCCTCCAATGACAGTGACTGTAAACCACAGAGCTGTCTTCAACTGCTCAAGTCTGTCTGTGTGCATATCGCACGCTCATTCGATGCACAAATAAAACAAAAACAATCTGCAAAGAACAGACCTCAAAAATCATTTTCATTTCCCTAAATGAAACATGCAGATGCTTAACAACAGCTTAAAAAATGTAGCTATTGCAAAGACAAATAAAATATAAATACGTCATCCCAAAATGCAATGAATAATAATAAAATTGATAAGAGATTAAACGCACTAAAAAGCCTATTTTAGTTCCTTAAACCTGATTGAGATTATTCTGTTTACAAAAATTTAAATTAAAACATTAAGGCCCGGTTTCACAGACAGGGTTTAGATTAAACCAGGATTAGGCTTTAGTTTAATCTTAAGTAGCTCTTATAAACGTACCCAAGAAAAAACATTACTGGTGTGCATATTGCACGTTGCTTTCAGTTAAGACAGCTCAAACATGCATTTTAGTCTGGGACTAGACTTGTCTGTGAAACCGGGGGTAAAAACTAAAATCCATTATTTAAAATGGTAGGCATCACAATGTTATAATGTACAATATTTATTAATTTATATTAATTTTGAGATTTGCTAAGGACTACATTTAACATCATATAATTATATACAAATTTTATATGATTTTTCAATACTGCATTACAGTAATGAGAATATTTTCTAGTAGAGGTGTGACGAGATCTTGTGCCACGAGATCTCGCGAGACTAAAACGTGACGAGATTTCTCGTCGAGGCAAAAAGCTGTCTCGTGATATTGCCGTGACAGGAGGTGAAATTAGGATATAATATGCCACCGCTACGTTATATTATGCCTCCACTGTCGTTTTGCATTTTATAGAAATAAAAAAACATTTAACGAACTGCAGAGTCGTCAGCAGTGCAGCAGGAATCAGAGTTCACTGATCACGTGTCGAGATGACTGACAAGACCATGGCAGAGGATTCGTTGCACAACAGAGCCTAAAAGCATCTGACAAATGTCTTGTAGAATGCGCAATCAGCACCACCGCTCCCTTTTCACAGAGTACACAGGATCACAAAATCGAAAGTAAAATGCGAGCGCACATTCAAATTGATTTCAATACCCCACATTTTGAAAGCGGCTCCCTGATACATGCAAATATCTTCCAATATGAAAGCTATCTTAGGCTGGGCTAAGTAGTTGTAACCATCTCTCAGCTCTATATCATGCTTGAAGAAAAATTTGGTCTCTATTTGCACTTTGAATATTGAGAGAGTACTTTGATTATGGTTGCACTTATTGTTTGCAATTAAAGGTGCAATATGTAAGATTTTCTGTCCGTTAAAAGCCTATTCAAAACAAAGGCGTAGCTTGATGACTCCAAGTTTGAGCGTGGAATTATTTACGATTATTAACGTTACTGTAGTTTGAAGCAGAGCAGGACCGAGTGTTGTAGGAGCTGAAAGAGGCCGCTAGAGCAATTGCGCAACACAAGCCACGAGCAGCGGAACTTATATTATGCCACAGTCGCCGGCGCCGCTTCCGCTTTTCCGGTCATGGGTATGAGGTAACGCAGCTCTGTTTATCATATTAGAAACATTTGAGTGTGGTGAAAATGTTATAAGGTTACTCTGTGCGTTCGCTCTGCGGCTGCTGTGAGACACTGTTGCACACTGCAGTAAACTAGATCGATTTTAGAATATCATATTAAATGCTGGATGGCTTGTGTTGATAAATGGCATGCAATTCATTTTAAAACGTATTGTATGATGGAGAAAATGCTGTATTACTGTTACTAAAAATAAAGCTGCATCTGATTATGCTATGTCAGCTACTTCACAAAATAGTGTTTTTCTCTGAGGCGTGGTAAAGCATGGTACACGCAGAAAATCAAGAAAATTAGATTTAAACAATAAGACTAAACGTGTTGAGCTATATAACAATAATTCGTTTTCTGTCTATAAATATATCAAAACAGTTGTTCCCTTGTCTATTAAAACATGTAAATATTAAAGTGTCTTTGGTGTTTCCATGGTTTCTACAAAATAACACCGGAAACCGAGGGTAACGCGGGTATGATGCAATTGACAGGCGACTCCTCACACGTCCCGGAGCCTTGGTTAAAATTGCAATTTTCTCACAATTTACAAATAGTTGCAAACATTTGTGATATTGTAAGTACTCAAGTGAACAAAATATATAACACTGGCCTAGTGGTTTTTGGATATTTTACTGCAAAATTCTTACATATTGCACCTTTAATAAGTAAACTGTTTTTAAAATGTATACTGTTTTTATTTCTATAATCAATTTGTGAAAAGGAGGTCAAAAGTTGTAGAGGCTCATAAATCATGTACAGTAAGGTCTGAAGAGACTCATATGAAATCATACAGGAGAGAAACCAGTCAGTTGAGTTTGTGGCAAAACCTTTTACAATGCTTGAGTATTGTTGTCTTTTACTGCATATGATAATTTATACTCAGAAAGTAGAACTGCAATGACATTCATTACACAATGATTAGTTAAAACATTTCAAATGCACCTGCAGACTATTTTTCTAGTCATGTATTTCGTCACTGAGCATTTCTCGTCTAGTTCTCATGAACTCAATCTCGTGTCTCGTCTTGTCTCATGAGCTAACTGCCTCGTCACACCCCTATTTTCTAGTATATACAAATTACACAGACTATAATTTCTTCTTTCTTTTGATTTTGGGGTGAAACATTTTGTGATATTCACCCTGCTAAGCACTGACGCTCAATTCTGGTGCAGGTACTCTGGTATAAATAGCCTCTGTCGCACATCTGTGCTTGTTTGGCTAGCGCAGGTCTGTCAGGAACTCCTCAGGGAGTCAAATGGGGGTCACAGCCCATCCACGTATGCAGCACCAGCAGCCCGCTGTGTGTTTTAGTCAGGAACACTCCAGAAAGCCATCAGCACTTCCTGTACTCATCTTGTGTGAGAGGACGCTAGAATTAGAATTCAAACTTGTCCCTCTCACAAAGCGACATTATCTTGTGGTGCTTTCCATCAGAGAGGAAGAGTTGACTGGTTTTATAAAAAGTGGAGGGAAACAGACGGATGGGCTGACGCTGCAATGAATCAACAATCCGGTTTCCTCACTTCCTCCCTAACAGGCTCCAAAGATCTGAGGAGAATCTGTCTCAAATTAGACCGCTTCCTCTATGAGCGAAGGCTGAACGACAGGAAAAGAGAGAAAGGGTGAGGTGGAGTAGAAAAACTGCCGAAAGCTAAGACCACCTCTCAGGACATGCTTCTATGAGGATTTTGATGTAAAGGGACAGTTCATGCAAAAATTAAAATTGTTATTTTATTCCAAACTCGCATCACTTTCTTTCTTCTGTAGAACACAAAAGGAGATATTTTGAAGAAATTCCAAGCTGCTCTTTTCCATGCAACATTTGTGTTCACACATTCAAATACATCACATGAAGACACGTCTAGGTTTATGTCAGGTTTAGCGCCAACTAGGGGTGTCACAGTATACAAGTATTGATGATAACCGCAATATTAAAAAAAATAAATATTGATATCATGTTAAAACTTCATATATGATTTGACAAACTCTCTCTAAGCCTCCCTAAACACATATTTTGAGTGCGATTCACTGACCAAAAAGACAAAAACAAAAAAACAAACAAAATGTTAAAGATGAATTTAACTCAAAGCATTATATGTTTTTCCTAAATGTATGTACATATCGCAGGGATAATCACTATCGTCAATCCTTTTGGCCATGATAATAGTGTAGTGAAAACAAAGTCCCTTTAAGACAAGTCATTTCACTCGGCGGCCATCTTTGAAACGCCTCTCAATCACAGCTCCTATCTCTTTGAATGGGGAAACATCAAATTCTCCAAAGCTGTTCGCCAAGCTTTCGATTAAATTTCATATTTGAAATCAGCAATGAACTTACTCATAAATTTTGTTTCTAAACACTCGAATAATGACAAAAAAAACACAATTTTTCAGGCTGGATCAAGATAATGCGCATGCGCAGTCCTAAGTGAGCATCTCTATAGGAAGTGCACATCTGACTGTTTCTATAGGAACCGGAGTTTCTAACGGCAGCTGCAGTGACACGATGACTTTACCAATCACCGATTGGCTCTTATTTAGAAAGCGGGACTTGTTCCGCCATATAATAATAATAATACGAGTGCATGTCTTTCTATATATAAAGTCTTTGGTGAAAATCTAATATGATGACAGCCCTAACATCTAAACACCGTTGATAGTCGCATGTCACGTAACACCGCGCTACTTTTCCATTTGCGCTCCAGTTAAAATAAGTTCAACTTTAAAAAACGCGTCTCTAGACTAGGGTTTTTTTCTGGAGAAGATTATTAGCATATAATATGAACTTGAACTAGACACCGATATCAATAATCTGACTGACACCACTGAGCCAATAATTATTTTCATGTTATGGCTAATAACTGCCTGCTATGACAATTCAATAGTGTTTTGATTAAATAAATTAAAAATAGAACCCTAAAAACTAAAATCAATTGTTTAAAAATTCTACAACTGAATTTAGACATCACAGCATTATAATGTACAGTATGAAAAATGTATTAGTGTTTTTAAAGATTCGCTTTAAGGAAGTGTTAGATGATAGCAAAGTTAAAATATAAATGTAAAAATAGAGGATGTGAGCATGCATTATTCAATATCCAACACTGGCTGATATACACTACCATTCATACGTTTGGGGTCAGCAAGTTTTTTCTTTTTTAAAAATAATTTTATCCAGCAAGGATGGATTACTGTCACTTTTTTTAAAGTATTTATAAATGTTATAGAATTTTTAAAAATGTATTTTCTTTTGAACTTTCTGTTCAAAGAATCCTGACAAAAACATATAAACATGTATCCGCAAAAATATCAGCAGCACAGCTGTTTTCAACAGTGATATTAAGAAATGTTTCTTCAGCACATTAGAATAAATTTTAAATTGTAATATTTCACAACATTACTGTTTTACTGTATTTATCAAATGTAGCCTTAGTGAGCGTAAAAGACTTTTAAAAACTTTTTTAAATCTTACCGAACCAAACTTTGAACAGTATTGTACATCCAATAGAGACTCGTACTGATCAATTTAAAAATCTCTAATAATGGCTGATAACCAATATGGTATGGGTCATATTGGGTTTAACTACTCAAAATTTTCAAATCAAACAATCCCTTTAAGATACTTATATCTCAAGCACAATTACGTACCCAAACTCTTTAAACACGAGCACATCATGTCCTATGGTCCTTTAGCATCGTTTAATACATCTCAACAATCAAGTATCTGGTTGGTCAGTACTGTACAGCTACAGAAAGAGGCACATAAGGTATGTCAGTATGAAGGATCCATCCAGCGGCTGTAGAAATGAATAATATATTCCAGCAGCAGCTCTCCCAGAAGAGATATGAGCTTCATCAATCAGCTCCGGCAGTACAGATGACACAATGCTTTCAGTGTTACAACGGAGAGCTGACGTCGCCCAACTGTGGCCCACTAGCACGAGGAAACCCCCACGACAGCAGACCCTCAACACTCAAACTTCAGAAAAACATCATGGTGTTGGACCAACAAGGACCAGCAGGCTTCAAAAGCAAAACCTGATTAAAGGAGGATTGGGCTGGGAAAGAAAATTCCGGTTGAGTGTAACAGGAGAGTTTAAGTGCACAAAGAAGAGTGGAAGTTCTTTACACTGTGTTGATTGCAGTGTGTGCGTGTGTGTGCGTGTGTGTGCGTGTGTGTAAGAAGTGCAATTACAGGCTTTTCAGAGCACTGCCCGCCCAGCTGCTCGACTAACACAGAGAATGAGGGAAAAAAAGAAGACATTCCCTAGCCAACTTCTCGGTTCGCTCATATATGGTTTCCAAACAAATTAAGTGTACAAATGATGAATTGATAGAAGAAAAAAAATGAGTAAAAACTGTGTGTGTGTGTGTGTGTGTGTGTGTGTGTGTGTGTGTGTGAGAGAGTGAGTGAGTGAGTGAGTGAGTGAGTGAGAGAGAGAGAGAGAGAGAGTGGGGGTTACTGACAAACTCCCACCCAGCTCAGAGGGTGAAAAGCCTTTCAAACTTCCCTAATCCTACAACCAAGAATGTCTCAATGCAAACTCAAACAATACAAACAATAAGTCCAAGACAAAACTTCAAGCATTGTCAACTTTGTAGACTGGTGATATAATAAAGAGGAGAGAAAAGGTGGCAAAACTCACGGAAGAAGTGTTTGAAGAGGTTAGCCATATCCATTTTGGGCTATCCCGGCAACTCGGCACTTCCCTCTGCAGCTGTGCAGCTATTCCATGTGAAACACCCTCCCGCGAGTGAACTGCTCACTGCCTACACAACAATCGAGCTGCCTGACCATGTGACCAGCGTGAACCAATCAGAATAGATTCCTCCTTTAGGAGGACTAGTCTGCTCCCCCCTTACACACAGCTTACTCATGGCGCATATGGGAACTAGTCAGCCTGTTTATAAAATATATATATTTCATGTTTTTGCTGCCTCAAAGGATTCATATTCATTGACGTCAGCAAGTTTGCACAGAAAGAGCCATGAACAACCGGTCTGTTCACACTAAATCAAAACCATGTAGCATGTTTGGACATGTTATTAATGTAGTATCCTTTGAAGTGCCATGGAGATGCCATAATTATTAACATATTCATGTACAAAGTACAATGGTATATTGGTATTACCATCTGATACCAGCATTTAAAATGAAAGAAAAAAAAGACAGACTTAAATAAATAGTTGCAATGTTACATAAACATTAAAATGAACTGGAAACATTAATTGCCGGAAAATTCCATCAATGGGGGCTAGCTAGTGTGTCAAATTTTTATAGTTATTGATAAACATTTTGTTTGATCACACTTTCTTACAATAAACTGTGTAATAAGGCTGAATGTTGAGGATGATAAATGTGACCCTGGACCACAAAACCAGTCATTAGTCACAGGGTATATCAATAGCCAACAATACATTGTTTGGGTCAAAATTATCGATTTTACTTTTATGCCACAAATCATTAGGATATTAAGTAAAGATCATGTTCCATGAAGATGTTTTGTAAATATCCTCCTGTAAATATATGAAAAAATTATTTGCGAGTGGATATGCATTGCTAAGGACTTCATTTGGACAACTTTAAAGGCAATTTTCTCAAAAAATTGATTTTTTTTTGCACCCTCAGATTCCAGATTTTCTAATAGTTGTATCTCTGCAAAATATTGTCCTATCCTAACAAACCATACATCAATGGAAAGATTATTATTCAGATTTCAGATGATGTATAAATCTCAATTTCAAAAAATGTACCCTTATAACTGGTTTTGTGGTCCAGAGTCACAAATGCAGTCAACACCACAAATAGAATAAAGATTCTTTATTTGTCATCCTGCCATCTTGTAGAAAGGGTCTAGATGATGTTACTACTTCGGCATTACAATTTTAAAGAGATGAAAAAAAATGAAAATCGTGTCATCATTTACTTACCTTCATGTTGTTCCAAACCTGTTTCTTTTCTTCTGTGGAACACAAAAAGATTTCGAAGAACATTGGTATCCAAACCAAAGTTTGTATGGACAAAAAACACTGAAGGTCTGGTCACATCAGCAAAATATCAAAATTCAGACCAGCTTTCTGTTGGTCAATGCGGCACATTTGCGAAAACCTTCATGTGACTATCCCCGCTCGCATGTATTCCTACTGAAACTAGTATTGTCAACGGTACCCACTTCGGTAATGAAATTTTAAAAATGTGGCGATACCAGCATTTCTCCCTAGCATTTTGAGCGGATTTTTTAACACCTCTGATTGGCCATTGTGTTCACGCACTCAACAGATATGTCTGTGATTGGCTACAGCGATCAACGCTTCAAAAACATGTTGGAAATAGGCATCTTTGATGCTCTTCACCAAGCGCTTACACAGATACACACAGGAGCGTTTGAAAGCAGGCGTCTATCAGCTGATCCCTAATATTGTAGCCAATCACAGACATATCTGCGTGAACAATGGCCAATCAGAAGAGTTTAAGAATCCTCTCAAAATGCTAGGGGGAAATGCTGGTGTCACATTTTTAAAATTTCATTACCAACTTGGTACTGAAGTTGGTAATTTTGACAATACTAATTGAAACTAATACTAATTGTTGCCGAACAATGGAAAAAGTGAACACACCTTTACTTACTTCTCAAAATATCATCTATGATGTTCCACAGAAGAAAATCATACAGGCTTGGAATGACATGAGGGTGAGTAAATGATTTTGGGTGAGCTATCCCTTTAAGGACAACATTTTTATTCGTAATAATAACAACAACAGCAACAACAAAATGTGTTGAATTTGAAAATTCAACAAAATTATTTAAAAAAAAAAAAACTTGGGGCGAGACTGGTTCTTTATTTTCCAATTACATTTAGTGTCGCTTGCGCTCAGAAATTAAATAACATATTTTGCTGGTTAAAATGACAAATATAA